>NC_044977.1:150866176-151034888 GCF_008728515.1 Papio anubis
TGCACTTTGGGGGGTTGAGATGGGCGGATCACGAGGTCAGGAGATCGAGACCATCCTGGCTAACACGGTGAAACCCCGTCTCTACTAAAACTACAAAACATTAGCCGGACGTGATGGCGGGCGCCTGTAGTCCCAGCTACTCGGGAGGCTGAGGCAGGAGAATGGCATGATCCTGAGAGGCGGAGCTTGCAGAGAGCTGAGATCGCACCACTGCACTCCAGCCTGGGCTACAGAGCGAGACTCCATCTAAAAAAAAAAAAAAAAAAAGTCAACCAGCAGTCCTCAAGGCTGGTCTGCCTAAGAAGTAGTCATTCTTTTGTTTCTTTACTTCTCTAATAAACTTGCTTTCACTATACTTGCCCCAAATTTTTTCTTGCCCAAGATCCAAGAACCCTCTCTTGGAATCTGGATCAAGACTCCTTTCTAGTAATCTATGCAGATGTCGTCTGGATTCTGCGAACGGACACACTGATCTGACTCAGAAGTGAACTACTTGAAGAAACTCTCTAGGGTTAGAGCATTCATTCTGGCTGCTGTGAGGAAGATGCAACTCTTGTTTGGAGTCAGTGGTAGGAGTAGCAATTTCCTACTCTTGGCCATGGCAGAAGCTCCCTTACCGCGTCAGTTCTGCAGCGTAATGACAGGCATATTCCTGAAAACTCCGTTCAGAACCTACGTTTCAACAATCACAATGATTCTGTGAGCTAGTCAATCTTTTTTTTTTTTTTTTTTTTTTTTTTTTTTGAGACGGAGTCTCGCTCTGTCGCCCGGGCTGGAGTGCAGTGGCCGGATCTCAGCTCACTGCAAGCTCCGCCTCCCGGGTTCCCGCCATTCTCCTGCCTCAGCCTCCCGAGTAGCTGGGACTACAGGCGCCCGCCACTCTTTTAAACTAAGTCCCTATCTGAATGTAGTAGTTAGAGTGAATTCTGTTGTTAGCAACTAAGACCCCTTGTTGGTTCCTTACTATTCCGCCTTCCTGACGGTTCGGCCAATCAAAACCTCCCTCTTAGGTTTTTGAAGCTGGGACCAGCCATTCAAAAAAGCAAGGATGGAGAATTTTTTCTGTTGGGGGCAGGGTTGGCAGAAGAGCCCATGGGCAATGTTAGCTTTGGTGGTCACCTCTATATCCAGTGATCAGTGCCGGGAGTGGCAGTAGTGGGCCTCACGAGATTGGGTTTGAGGCAAGATTTCCTCCGTGGTGGTTCTGCTGCCTAGAATTTGTCGTTGTTGTTCCTGTCTGTTTTTGTTTGTTTGTTTATTTGTTTTCTGGATCTGGTTTTCCATCCTTCCCCGTCCACTCTGTGAGTTTCCCAATTTCCTTTCAGTTTGAGTCTCTTCATACAGAAAATTGCATTAATTGAATTTTGAATGCGAAACTAGCTTTCCAATCCTGAACTAAATCCCACTTAGTCATAACGTATTTGTCTTTTTAATATATTGTTGGATTCAATTTGCGTCTGTGCTCATGAGGGATATTGGTCTGTGTTTGTCTTTTCTTGTGACATCTTTGTCTGGCTATGGCATCAAACTAATACTGACCTTAATTAGTTAAGATGTGTTGTTTTTTCTTCTATTTTCTGAAACAATTTGTATAGAATTGGAGTTATTTAGTCCTTAAGTGTGTCATAGAATTTACCAGTGAGGTAATAGGGCCTTGGAGTTTTCTTTGTGGAGAGGTTTTTAAGTGGAAATTCAATATCTTTAATAGATACAGAGCTCTTCAGGTTATCTCTTTTTTAGTGAATTATAGTAGTTAACACCTTTCAAGAAATCTGTCCATTTCATCTAATTATAGGATATATTGACATTAAGTTGTGCATCCTATTTCTTTCTAATCTTTTAAATACCCGCATAATCTATAATGATGTCACCTCTCTCATTTCTGATATTGTTAATTTGGGTCTCTCTCTGGATCTCCCCCAAACCCCCAGCTCTCGTTCTCACTTTTTTTTTTTGTCTGTTCAGTCTCATTAGCAATTTATCAATCCTCTCAAAGAAACAGCTTTTGGTATTATTTATTTTCTCTGTGTTTTTCTGGTTTCTAGTTTATTGAGTTTTTTCACTCTGATCTTTAGTATTTCCTTTATGCTGCCTACGGTGAGATCCATCTGCTCTTCTTTTTCTGTCTTGTTAAGGTGAAAACTGAGATCATTTATTTAAGACCATTTTTCTTGTCTAATATAGGCATTTAGGGCTATACATTTCCTTCTAAGCACTGTTTCAGATACCTCTCACATATTTTGCTATATTGTGTTTGTATTTTCCTCAAATTCAGAATACTGTGTAATTTTAAAATTTTCTTCTTTGACTCATAAGTTACTTAGAATTGTGTTTTTTTTGCAAACATTTGGAGATTTTTAGACAGCATTCTGGAATTGATTGCTAATTTGGTTCTATTGTGATCAGACAGCACTCTTTGCATGATTTGAATAGCTTTAAATTTATTTAAATGTATTTTTAGCTCAAAATACAGTTGATCTTTATGTTTCAGATGCACTTGGAATGAATGTGTATTCTGCCATTGGTGGGTGGAGTGCTTTGGAAATGGCAGATAAGTCAAGTTGGTTGTGTTATTCAAGTCTCCTATATCCTTAATGACTTTCTGTATACCTGTTCTGTCCATTACTGAGAGAAGGATATTGAAATCTATGAATGTACTTATGGATTGTCTGCTACTTCTTGTAGTTCTATCCATTTTTGTTTCAGGTATTTTGAAGCTTTGTTTTACATGCATATATTTTTGGTTTGTTATGTCCCTTTATGAAATTACCTTGTTTAAGCTTGCTAATACCACTTTGAAATCTACCGTTTGATATTAATATAACTATGCTAGACTCTTTTAAAAATTAGCATTAACATGATATATCTTTTCCCATCTTTTAGCTTTTAACACACACGTGTTCTTATATTTCAAAAGGTTTTCTTATAGACAGCATGTAGTTGTGATTTGATTTTGTTATCTGATTGGGTAATCTCTGCCTTTTGATTGGGATATTTAGACTATTATATTTAATGTGATTATTGATATGGTTGGGTTTAAATCTAATATCTTGCTATTTGTTTTGTATTTTCTCCATTTGTTCTTTGCTGCTTTTTCCTGTCTTTTTTTCTGCCTTCTTTTTGATTATTTTCTATAAATCCTTTTTATTTCCTTCGTTGGTTCATGGCTGTAAGTTACTGTGTTATTTTGGTGGTTGCTTTAGAATTTATATTAATAGGATACATATTAACTTGCCGTAGTCTACCTTCAAGTAATATTATACCATTTCATGTATAGTATAAGAACTTTACAAAACTTTTATTTCCATTTTTACCCTTTTTTGTATACTTTTATGTATAGTTGTCATACATTTTACTCCTAGATATGTTATAAACCCCTTAAGATATTGTTATTTTTGCCCCAAATGGTTATCTTTTAAAGAGATTTAGGTATTTTAAAGTTGTTATGTTTATCCACATAGTTGCCATTTCAAATACTTTTCATTCCAGTGTATAGATTCACATTGCCATCTGGTATAATTTGCCTTCTGCCTAGAGGATTTCCTTTTAGCATTTCTTATGGTGCAGGTCTGATTGTGATAAATTCTTTCAGCTTTTGCATGTATGGAAAAGTCTTATTTTGCCTTAATTTTTTTTTCTTCTTTCAGACTTTAAAGATGTTGCTTCTTTGTCCTTTAGCTTACATTGTTTCTGATGAACAATCTAAGGCCATTCTCCTCTTTGTTTTTCTGTAATATGTCCTGCCTTCCTCCAGGCTACTTTTAATGTTTTTTCTTAATCAATGGTTTTAATAAAGGAAAGTATGATGTGTCCTGTGGCGGTTTCCTTATATTTCTTGTACTTGGGTTTCATTTAGCTTTTGGATCTGTTGGGTTTACAGTTTTTATCACATTGGGAAATTTTTTAGCGATTATTTTTACAAATACTTTTCTTCCCCCTTCATTTTCTTCGAAGACTCCATTACACATGTATAGGCTGCCTAAAGTTGTCCTGTTATTCTGAAGATTCTTTCATCCTTTTTCTCTGTGTGCTTAATTTTCAGTAGCTTCTATTTTTACGTCTTCAAGTTCACCACTCCTTTCTGCAATGTAGAATCTGCTATTAGTCCCTTTCAGCATATTTTTTTATCTCAGACCTTGTAGTTGTATCTCTAAAAATTCAACTTGGGACTTTATTATGTCATCTATACCTTTAACTTAACATGTTTAGTTTTTCCTTTAGCTTCTTGAACATATAAAATAGAGTCATAATACTTTTTAAAATGTCTTTGTCTACTAATTCTATTATCCGTGTCATTTTTAGGCCAGTTTCAAGTGATGGATTTTTCTCCAAATTTAGGATTGTATATACCTGCTTCTTTGTATGCCTGCTAGTTTTTTCCAACTATGGAGCAAGATCCCTCTAAGGGACTGAACTCAGTGGCTCTCACCTTTAATCTCAGCACTTTGGGAAGTCAAGGTGGAAGGATCACTTGAGCCCAGGAGTTCCAGACCAATTCTGGCAACATAGTGAGACCCCCATCTCTATAAAAAATTAAAAACTTAGCCAGGCATGGTGGCATGTGCCTGTCGCTCCAGTTATTTGGGTGACTGAGGTGGGAGGATTACCTGAGCCTGGGAGGCGGAGGCTGCAGTGGTCGAGCCAGAATCGCGCCACTGCACTCCAGCCTGGGCAACAGAATGAGACTCTGTCTCAAAAAAAAAAAAAAAAATTCCTTCTGAGTATTCCACCCAAAGTCCACTCTGCCTGGTAAGACTAGGCACTATTCTGAGTCCTATGTGAGCTCTACTAATTGTTCCCTCTCTTTGGTTGTTTTTTTCCAGGTCTTGAATAGTTTCCTCTCATGTGTGTGCTGATCTGTACTCAGCTAAATCATCAAGGGGGAACTCTATGTAAATCTCAATGTTCCTCTCTATGTAGCTTTTTCCTTTCTAGAATTCTGCCCCACAAATCTTAGTCCCCTTGGCCTCCCTTCTCTCAGCTCCATATTCCCAAATCAAGGAGACTGCCAAGCTCTGCCTGGCCTCTTCTGTTTTGCACCATGGCCTGGAAACTCTATCCAGGTAGTCAGCTGAGTCAATTGCAGTGTTCGTTACGTTTGTTTGTCATCTCTCAGAAATCAGTCTCCCATATTGCCTGTTGTCTAATATCTTGAGAACCATTGTTTCACATGTTTTTTCTGCCTTTTTAGTTCTTTCAGATGGGAAGGTACATCCAGATTCTGTTGTTCTATCGTGGCTGGAAACAGAAGTCTTTTTGAACACAGCCAGAGTAGTTTTCTGGTGTTTACACTGGAGAACCCTGGCTGAAACACTACATTACATGATTAATGCGAGGATTAATGAGAGGACACATGTTAAATGCTTAGGACAATGCCAGCACAGAGCAAGTGTTTAATTACTGTTGATGAATTAGTCAGCTTTTGCTGTGGCAACAAACAACCTCCACGTCTCAGTGGCTTGCAATAACATTTCTAGCTCCTGGGTCTGCCGGTCTATTGGTCTGCTTAACTCTGTCTGTCATAGCTCAGCTCTGCTTGGCTCACCTTGAGCACAAGGCTTTCTCATTCTGAGACCCAGGCTGATAGTAGAATCATCTGAGATGTGGTGCTGTTCTCATGGTAGAGACAAGAAGATGATGCCAAATGAACTTACATTAGGCACTTGATATTTCTTACAGAAGAGAAACTTGATAATTGGGAACAACAATGTAATTTACCACAGCTGATTTTTTTTTTTTTTTTTTTTTTTTTTTGGGATGGAGTCTTGCTCTGTCACCTAGGCTGGAGTGCAATGTCACAATCTTGGCTCAGTGAAACCTCTGCCTCCCAGGTTCAAGCAATTCTCCTGCCTGAGCTTCCCGAGGAGCTGGGATTACAGGCGTGAGCCACCACACCTGGCTAATTTTTGTATTTTTTGTAGAGATGGGATTTTGCCATGTTGCCCAGGCTGGTCTTGAACTCCTGACCTCAGGTGATCCACCTGCCTCAGCCTCCTAAATTGCTGGGATTACAGGCGTGAGCCGCTGTGCCCAGTCTGATCATTGTTATTAAAAGCCTCTTCTGCAGGTAAATTTCCCTGTATATTTTTGTTAAAAGCAACATACGTTTTTGTTAAAAGCTATACTTTCTCAGGAATCTCAAGGTGAACGCATCTCTGTCCATTCACATTTCCTTTATCCCAGGCATATCTCTGCCCTCCACTCGGCTTTTGATTGCTCGGTGAACTCTGGTTACTCACACTGCAGGAAGTGGGATGCTTCATTCATAATAGGCTAGAAGGCCATTGAGGCAGGTGGATGGTAAAAGCACAGTTTGAGGGCAAACAGTATCAGTGGTCTAAGCACTGAGAGAATACCTGAATTACTTTCTCAGTCTTCAATGTATCAGTTGGATACTCAAGTCTTTATTTCTTACCAATAGTGCAGAGCAACGGCTTAGGGCCAAGGCTCCCATGATTCATCAGAGAAAATCAGCCCATCGTGAAATGCCAGTCACTTTTCTTCTTTTTCCAGGAATTTACCCCACCTATCTCAGTCTGAATGGCCCTGGCCTTCACTGAACTCCAAGAGCCTTTATTTCAGGGCATTTCACTTGGTAATGAATTATAAGTTATCTTGTAATAGATTTTCTGCTTTATTATTTAACTAATATATGGTTTGAGGATGATGGAATTCAGATTTTTTCCAAATGCCTACTCTGCACCAGGTCCCTTACATGTAGTGCAATTTTAAACCTCGTGACAACCTAATGATATAGGAGGCCACAGAGCTAGTAAGTGGCAGAGGTTGGATTTAAACCCAGGTCTGTCTACTTTGCATTGTGCTTATTTGGGCTCCTTTGGGGCATTTTAAGCCCCTTGAAAGCAGGGACCATATCATATACTTCTTTGAATCATCTAAAAAATCGAATACAGAGTCAGGACACTGGGTGGCTGTTCAAAAACATTTATTTACTTTTCTTTACAAAGAGAGAAGCAGGTGGCTCAGTGCTCCTAGGGTCTTGAAAGAAATACTGGGTATAGAGTTGTAAAAACTATTATTCCTTTTGGCTCTCATTCCTCTGGTGGTCTAATCCTCATAGCTGGTTGATGGTGTATTAGGCTGAGACTACTTAGGGGCTGAGAAGATAGATAAGTAGGGCTTTGTCAAGGCACAAAAGTAAAGCCATGGAAGTCACAGAGAGACAGAAAGGAACTCACGTTTACAGGGTGCCTGTTAGCCAGGCTTTCATCATTCATTATTTCAGCCAAGGCACATAATATCTTCTGGGGAGAGGATTTCTTACCCTCATTTAACAGCTCAGCATCACACAGCAGTAAATAACAGAGCTGGAATTTAAATACGGGTCTAACTGACTCTAAAGCCCTGATTGCTGCTGTTACACCCCACGACTAGCCTGAATAGCACAAGCCCTATTGAGAGGAAACCAGTTCAAGCCATCAGTGAGGACGGCTGGTCTCAAGCACTTGCGGAATTAATAACCAGGAATATATTCCACCACACAACTGAAAGTTACCCATTCCACACTGCCCAATCTACTGCCACTTGAGACTTGTAAGCTATTACCTGTGTGGTAGTCAAGCATTTTCTCTTTTTCACTGAATTATCTTATGTCTTGACATAGTTGCTCATTCTCTCCAAAAATAAAGTGATTTATGAAGAAAACTGCAATTACAATGCCATCTATTAAAAGAATCTGAGATTCCTGTAGAGTTAAAAGGAATATGTAATTGCCAATTAAAGAAAAGCATGCCATTGGCCAAAATTGTTGATTAGAAGTAAATCTGGAAAAATTCTCTGAGCAGCATTACAGACAGACTCATTTCCTTTCTCCTAGAGCCGAAGTGACCTGTGAAAAGTTGATTTCATGGGCAACATGAAATTGCCCATGATTTCACAGGCGATCATGAAGTTAAAAGTTGATTTCATAGGCAACATGAAATCAACTTTTTTCTGATTTCTGGATTTTATTATTTCTCCCCTGGGCTTTGGCAGTCGAGTCTCCTCTCCCTGTCCTCACTCCTTTCCCCACCATGTTCTCAAAATAACACCCATGGTGATGTGACAATCACTATTGATTGCATGCCGAAAAACCTTCCCCATCCCTTTTACATCAACAGAACAGTAGTTCTAAATTTGGTCCAGTGGCAATATATTCAGCCTCAGGAGATGAATCCTGATAGGTCTCAGTCCTTCCTGGCAACCACATTTTATTTTACCAGTGATTGATCTAGGAGTAGGCAAGTGAACTAATTCTGGTTAATGAAACTTAAGGGGAAGTCTACTGGGACTCTCTGGGGAAGGTTTTTCTCCCTTAATAGAAGGTCCATCTTGAGCAAAGGAGAAAATTCCACTTGTTGTTGCTTCTTCCTTATAGCTTCAGACATTACCATGTAAGAAAATGATGCTTGAAGCTGTAGACACCTCTCAACCATGAAGACAAGACTAAGAGAATCATAGAGATGCCAGCCCAGCATTCCAATGTTGTTGAGTCACTAAACCAACTGGGAACCACGACCCCATGACTACATTCATATATTCAACAAACATTTATTAAGCACCACTGTGTGCCAGGCGCTGTTTCTGGCATTAAAGATATATCAAGGAACAGCAATGATTTTTAACCTTGTGGTTTTTAGATGGGGGCGGGGGTGGAGAGGTGGAAGTCAGACAATAAACAGCACACATAGAAAATATAGAATATGGCCGGGCGCGGTGGCTCAAGCCTGTAATCCCAGCACTTTGGGAGGCCGAGACAGGCGGATCACGAGGTCAGGAGATCGAGACCATCCTGGCTAACCCGGTGAAACCCCGTCTCTACTAAAAAATACAAAAAACTAGCCGGGCGTGGTGGCGGGGGCCTGTAGTCCCAGCTACTCGGGAGGCTGAGGCAGGAGAGTGGCGGGAACCCAGGAGGCGGAGCTTGCAGTGAGCTGAGATCCGGCCACTGCACTCCAGCCTGGGCGACAGCGAGACTCCGTCTCAAAAAAAAAAAAAAAAAAAAAAAAGAAAATATAGAATATTTAAGAGGGTGATGAGTATATAGGAAAATAAAGAACAGAAGAGAGGAAAGGTGATTGCAAGTACTGGGGCATCATGGAAACAGTGAGATTGGAGCAAAGTCCCAAGGAGGTGAGTGAGTGAGTCATGCATGTAACTGGGGAAAGAAATTCCCAGGCACCTAGTGCAAAGGCCCTAAATAGGGAATTGCATATTGTGTTCAAGAACAGCAAAGAGACCAGTATGACTATGCCCTCCACTGGGATATTGAAAATAGGGGGACAAGGACAGGAGCAAAATTAGGAGGCCATTAAAGTAGTATTTTCGTTATTGCAGCTTCTTGTTATAAAATAGATAATTACACATTTTTCTCTACTTGAGCCATTGAGAGTAGTCCATTGTTTGCAGTCAAAATGATTCCTAATCATTATCATAATCTTGCTAGTACATCATCTAGTCATAGTACTGCCTTGTAATTGGGGGAAGACTTAAACAGAATACAAACAGATAAATGAAGTCAACTGTATCTCAAAAGAATATCCACAGTGATGGGGAAAAAAAGAATGAACTTAAGTAATTTTTCAGCACAATCCTTGACTGACTTCCCATTGAATAAAATACAGACTTCTTGACTTGACATAAAAGTCCTCCATGAATAAATGAATTTCCTAGTCCCTGAATTAGCTCCTTTTCTCAGTTCTCTTGAATCTCAAGTGAATAGGTTTTCCTGCCTATATACAAACAGAATTTGGCTATGAAGAAAACTTGACAGCCTGGGTAATATGGCAAAACCTCATCTCTACTAAAATTTAAAAAAACAATAAAAGAAAAATCAGGTGTGGTGGTATGCATATGTAGTCTCAACTACTCAGGAGGTTGAGGTGGGAGAATCACCTAAGCCCGGGAAGTTGAGGCTGAAGTAAGTTGTGCTCGTATACTACTGCACTCCAGCCTGGGCAACAGGGAGAAACCCTGTGTCGAAAGAAAAAAAAAAAAAGAAAAGAAAACTTGTTGGCCAGGCACGGTGGCTCACAGCTGCAATCCCAGTGCTGTGGGAGGCTGAGGCAGGAGGCTCACTTGAGCCCAGGAGTTTGAGGTTACATTGAACTACAGTTGTACCACTGTACTCTAGCCTGGGTGACAGAGCAAGACTCTGTCTCTACAAAACATAAAAAAGAAAAAGAAAACTTGTCAAAATTATTTTATTTTTTGTTTTGTTTTAGAGATGGAGTTTCACTCTTGTTGCCCAGGCTGGAGTGCAGTGGTGTGATCTCAGGCTCTCTGCAACCTCTGCCTCCTTAGTTCAAGCGATTCTCCTGCCTTAGACTCCCGAGTAGCTGGGATTACAGGTGCCTGCCACCACGCCTGCCTAATTTTTTGTATTTTTAGTAGAGATGGGGTTTCACCATGTTGGCCAGACTGGTCTTGAACTCTTGGCTTCAGTTGATCCACCTGCCTCAGCCACCCAAAGTGCTGGGATTATAGGCGTGAGCCACTGCGCCTGGCCTCAAAATTATTTTAAATAAGAATGAGAGTTGAAAAGTTAGGACCATTACTTTCATACATTGCTGCTGGTGGGAATGCAAAGTAGTACTGCCGCATGAGGAGAAATTGACATCTAACAAAATGTCATAAGCATTTACCCTTCTATCCAGAAAATCCTTCTTTTAGAATTTACCCTGAAGATACACCTCAAATAATATGAAAATGCATCTGCACGAGGTTATTTATTGCAGCATTATTTTGTATTATAAATTATGAGACACCACCAAAATGTTAAGAAATGGATTGAATAAGGCCAGGCATGGTGGCTCATGCCTGTAATCCCAGCACTTTGGGAGGCCGAGAAGGGCGAATTACGAGGTCAGGAGATCAAGACCATCCTGGCTAACATGGTAAGACCCCATCTCTACTAAAAATACAAAAAATTAGCCGTGCATGGTGGCGGGTGCCTGTAGTCCCAGCTGCTTGGGAGGCTGAGGCAAGAGAATGGCGTGAACCCGGGAGACGGAGTTTGCAGTGAGCCAATATCGCACCACGGCACTCCAGCATGGGTGACTAAGCGAGACTCCGTCTCCAAAAAAAAAAAAAAGAAAGAAAGAAATTGTTGAATAAACTGTGACGCTTTCACACAATAGAGCATCATGCAGCTGTAAAAAAAATGCAGATCTTGAATTCATGGCTGAGTGTGGTAGCTTATGTCCGTAATCCCAGCACTTTGGGAGGCTGAAGTGGGAGGATCACTTGAGGCCAGGAGTTTGAGACCAGCCTGGGCAACATAGTGAAGCAGTCACTGTCTCTACAAAAAATATTTTTTTAATTAGCCAGGGATGGTGGCATGTTCCTGTAGTCCCAGCTACTAAGGAGGCTGAAGCAAGAAGACTGCTTGAGCCCAGGAGTTCAAGACTACAGTGAGCTGTGATCACACAACTCACCTCCAACCTGGGTGACATGACAGAGCGAGATCATCTCTAAACAGACAAACAAAAAAGATCTTTATGAACTCATATGGGGGAGTTCCATGATACACTGTCAAGAGAAAAAAAGCAAAGTACAAAAGAATATGCAACCTTTCATGTAAGAAAAAGTGTAAATAAGAAAATACACACGTAACTGTTCATTGTTTAAAAATGCAATACAGGAATAAAAACTAGAAACCACTGAAGTTTGTTGCTTAGACAGGTGGGCAGGAAGGAAGAGAAAAGGATGGGGAGAAGGAATAACATTTCACTGAGTTTAATCTTTTGCATAGTTTTGGATATTGGAAGTGTGCTAGCGTTTTGCATATTCAAACTAATCTAAAGTAATTGGGGGAAGACTAAAATGGAATACAAACAGATAAATGAACCCAATTGTATCTCAAAAGAATATCCACAGTGAAGGGGAATGAAGAATGAATTTAAGTAATTTTTCAACACAGTATTTTGACTATAAACCTTCAGTTTATCAACAAAAAGAAGTGCATAGATAAACAAATAAATCTTATATTCAACTTAATAGATCTGGTTTTCTGTAGAAGTGTAAGAATTCTGAAACTATTTTCTATGATTTCCAGATCTGAACAAATAAGCAAATACGCTAATGTTGTTGGTAACCAGAGTTCTTACTGTGGAAGTTAAGGAGACATAACTACGAAACCAGCAAGGCAAGCACAACCTTACAGAGGGGGCTTGGAATTAGAGATAATTAGTATTTCTGGCTTTGTCCAGCCAAAGGCCCAAAGCGCTGACATTCTAGTGGAATGAGCATGCTCTAACACACAATTCTTGGTGTCTGAAAAACAGAAAAACATTTTCTTCTGCTCAAGAGAACCAGAAATTCTTGAAGAAACGGTTGATTCGAGGACTAGGGCAGGAAAAGTGTAAGATAAATCTGGAACATGATGCTATAACAGAAATTAAGAAATAATGGCAACATATCAAAAGTATGCAAGACACACCTGAAGGCACTAAGTATCCAAATATAAAGCAGTAATAGATTATAAGCAAATGAATATAATAAGAATTCATAAATTTGTAAAATGCATACATACATACATACATAAAGAACAGCTCTTCCTTACTGTAGAATGCCAACTAATAAATGCAGAACAAATAACACTGTTAGAAAATCATTTTGCTACCATTCTAGTAATAGACACAGGCCATAATTATCAAGAAATGCTAAAACATGTGGGTGAAAGTTTGATGAGGATCAAGATATTTGCAGTCCCAACAAAGCTCTCCACAAACATAATTATTAATTTGAAAAGGAAAACTAGAAACTCAGTAAGCACCACTTTAGCATAGGAATGAAAGTCATCACCACTATGGAACAAATCTGCATCATGTGCTTTCTAGTACGATGCACTGACAAGAATACATCACTTCTGTGGTATTCTGGCCAAAAGTATATAATCTAAATCTAACAATGTGGACATATCAGACATGCCCAAATGGAGGGATATTCTGTAAAACAATTGGCCTGACTATACCGTTCAGAATATCAAGGTCGTAAAAGAAAAAGAAGGAGGAACTGTTCCAGGTTAAAGGAGAATAAAAAGACCGGATGATCAAATGCAATATATGATGCTGGATTTGATCCTGGCCTAGAAAAAACTTCGCTATAAATGATATTATTTGGATGATTGGTAAAATTGGAATATGGACTATAGATAACAGTGGTTATCAGTGTTAAATTCCTGCTATATTGTGGATATGTAAGAGAATTCTTTGTTTTAAGAAATGACAAATATTTCAGATGGTACAAATGCTAATTACCTCAATCTGATCACTGTACAGTATATGTACGGAAACACTACTACATGCCCTGTGAATAAGTACAATTGTTGTTTGTCAATTAAAAAATAAAATTAAAAAGAATTGTTTTTAGAATGTATATAAGGAAGTATCTAGAAGTAAAAGAGCATAATGTATGTAATCTACTCTCAACGAGCCCAGAAGAAGAATGATAAAGCAAATGTGGCAAATGTTAACAATTGGTCAGTTGTTGTATAATAAAGGTGGTCACTAGTTTTTTGCTACTCCTCTGACTGAAAGATGGAGTCCAATTTCCCACCTTTAAATCTGAGCTGGCTTCTTTTTTTTTTTTTTTTTTTCTGAGATGGAGTCTCACTCTGTCGCCCAGGCTGGAGTGCAGAGGCACAATCTTGGTTAAGTGCAACCTCCGCCACCCAGGTTCAAGCGATTCTCCTGCCTCTGCCTCCCCAGTAGCTGGGACTACAGGTGCCCGCCACCATGCCTGGCTAATTTTTGTATTTTTAGTAGAGACAAGGTTTCGCTATGTTGGGCAGGTTGGTCTTGAACTCCTGGCCTCGAGTGATCCACCCGCCTTGGCCTCCCACAGTGCTGGGATTACAGGCGTGAGCCACTGTGCCCGGCTGGAGCTGGCTTTAATGACTTGTTTGAATAACAGAATGTGGGGGAACTGATGCTTTGCAACTTGCAGGACTGTCATGAGAAACTTTACGCCTTCAATCTGGGGCTCTTGGAACACGTTGTCTGGGAACCTTGAACTGCTATAAGACATCCAACTCCCTGACACCACCGCACTGAAGGTGTCTTGTGTAGGTGTTCCTGTCGATAGTTCCCATTGGACCCAGCCTTCCAGCCATCCTCAGCAAGGTGCCAGAAGCTCTTTTGGATTCTCCAGACCCATCCATCCACTTGCCAAATACTATCCTATGACTTCTGTGAACACCACATTGAACGTAAATCACTAAACTGAGCTCTGCCCAAATTCTTGTCATAGAAAAGAATAATATATACTTATAATGGTGCTTGTTTTAAGCCATCAGGTTTTGGAGTAGATCTTTATACAGAAATTGATAACTAGCACTAGGTGACTGATAAAAACGGTATTCTTTGTATTGTTTTTGCAACTTTTCTGAACATTTGATATTATTCTTAAATTAAAAGAAAAAAAGTTAGAGCCAGAAATGAATGGCTAAAATGAGTATGTATTTCTGTTTAAACCAATGGCCCTTTCTCCCAGCAGGAAAATCATTCAGCAGTTTCTTAAATCTGTGCCAATCTCTGGATCCAAGTTGAGCTCTCTGAGTGAAACATTATGAGTCGAAACCATGAAGGGGTTCGTTGAGCTTAGATCCTCAATGTGGAACTAAGATTCATCCAAATGGAAACATCCTATCAAAAGAGCTTGCCTCTCTGGTATTCCCATGGTTCTTCTGCTTTTCCACTGGGTATCTCAGCGATATTGCAACCCAGCATAACCTAAATCAGACCCACATTTTCACCTCCTTGAGAGCCGACCCCCATCAAAACAAACAAACAAACAAATAAAAAAATTTGGCTCTCCTTTAGCTAACATAAAAGAGGGAAATGGCATATGAATACACAAAAGGGTTCTTAGCTGCCGTAATTAAATAAATATGAAACTAAGAAACAAGCAAAAGATTTGCTTATCATATTGGCATAAATAAAAGGTTGTGAAAATATGCAAGTTGATGAGAATATAAAGATACAGGCAAGTTCCTACATGGTTGTACAATTAAGGTATTTAAAAACTTTCACAGGTCTCAGGCAGTCTTACTTTTGAAAGCCATACCCTACAGTATATAAAATATATTAAACTACACATACATTCATAGTAAGTGTAATTTTTGCTGATACTGAAATATTGAAAGGGTTTTTAAAATAATTTTTCTTTTGAAATGTCTTGGCTATAAGTAATTTTTATAATGGGCTATTGAATTTATAATAGGCTATTTGATTTATGATAGGCCATTTATCAACAAGAATTCACATACTTGTGAATTCCTGCAAAATGAGTAAAATATATAGCCTACAAATGTTTTTTTCAAATATAATGAACTTTTTAGGAATAATAACATTACAAGTAATACATTGTAGAGCTATTTGATGAAATATTTATTGATCTCAAATTTGCAGTTTCCCTTTGTGTTAGGAAGCTAATATATGCTTTTCAGTGCCCAAACCTGTTCCTAGACCCCTAATGATAAACTATGCCTACAGAACATTTTAATGATGAAATGGCCCTAGACAAACATCTCTGCGGGACAATTATGCAATGTCTATAAAAATTGTAAATGTGCATACTTTTTTCACCAAGAAATTCCACCAGAACTAATTTATCCTACACATATACTCACAAATGTACCCAAATATGTCTTTAAAATATATATATTTTAAATATAATATATATTTTATATATATTTTTTTTTACTTTAAGTTCCGGGATACATGTGCTGAATGTGTAGGTTTGTTACATAGGTATACATGTGCCATGGTGGTTTGCTGCACCTATCAACCCATCATCTAGGTTTTAAGCCCTGCATGCATTAGGTATTTGTCCTAACACTCTCCTTCCCCTTGCCGCAACCACCTGACAGACCCCAGTGTGTGCTGTTCCCCTCCCTGTGTCCAAATATGTCTTTACAAGAGTGTTCATTGCTACATTGTTTGTAACAACAAAGAATAGAAGAAACTTAAAATATCCATCAATCATGGACTGAGTAAATAAATCATGGCATGTCTGTCCACTGGAGTACCGTGCAGCTCTTGAAAATATTGGTGTACATCTAACTGTGTTGATGTGGAAAAGTCTCTTTGTATATTATCAAATGAAGCAAGTGAAGGTTCAAAACATTGTATATAGAACCCCATCTCCCTTCTTGCTGCATATCAGTTTTTTTTAAGAAGAAGCTATACATTTCCACATATGTTTTTGTGTTTGTGAAATAGTTCTAGAAACCTCGATGGTGGTTGTCGCTATGGAGTTGGACAGGGAGGGGGCAAGAGAGGGTCACTGGGTTTTCTTTGAATAAATCTATAGGTTATTTTCATTTTCAACAAAGGGTAAAAGGAGAAGGAAGATGAGGCAAGAGAAGAAAAAGAAAAACATATTTCTAAACTGGACCACAAAGTTTGCCTGGCCATGACTCTGTCCTCTATGGATTTATCTTGTGCTACTCACTTTCACTGTCCTTCAGGCTCTAGCTCACTAGACTGCTCCCCATTCTTTGCATTTTCAATCCTCCGTCTGACCTCTGGATCTTCACACATGCTGTTCCTTCTAACTGGAACTACCCCAACTAGCACACACAGTTAGCTTTTACTTCCTTTTAAATGACTTCTTGCTCCTGAGGGAAGCCTTCTGTGACTTCTCAGGCTGGGCCAAGTTCCCCATTATGCATTCTTGTAGCATCAATGCTTTTCATGCATGGCACCAATCACAGTTTAAAATTCTGTATCTGTGGGCTGTTGTTTAACATCTGGCTCCCCTAGTAAATTGCTGCTAACCATTTCACTATCACTTAGCACCACATATGACACATATGAGGTGTTCCATAAGTATTAATGAGTAAATGAATCAACTAAGGGGGTTGCAAGGGGCAAGTCTCCCAATATGGAGTGGGGCGTTGTTTACCTAGTATGGCTCCTTTCAAGTTCTTCCCACTCAGTAGTCTCCTAATTTGAGCTAATGGCTTTACCTTTGTTGTGGGAAAGTGTCCTGCAAAGGTCTGCCCTTCAGAAATGTTAGAACACACAAGAGTGAACCCTTTTTTATGGAAAACTGGAGGAGGTGTTCATTTCAACGTTGTTAGAACTCGGCAAAATAAAAGTTTATTTTATGTTGGACACATTTTGTCATACATATGTCAAACAGGCCTAAAATAAATATAACAGAAGTAAGTATATAGACAAAACAAAGGCAAAAGGAGATTTTCACTGCCAATATGACCAATGGATCTGATCCTCCCAAAGAGAACAATATAAACTTGGATAAACATAAAAAAAAAAAAAAAAAATGACCTGGGCCTGAAGAATGATGGTAAGCAGGTAGATTCTGGAGAGGCATCTACACTTGGAAAACATGAATGGCACAGATTGAATTACTCACACGTGTGGCTTTTAGCCTTTGTTCTAGGTCTAAATCAGTACTACACAAAGTAGCTAAATCTCTGCTAGAAAACCAATAGTCTTTCTGGCCTGAAAAAAACTAGAGGACCCTTTTCTGCCTGTGGACGCCACGGAAGAAGCATCCTTAAAGTCTCTCTTCTCCCTGCCCTCATGTCTAAGTCAGAGTCTCCTACAGAGCCCGAACAGCTAAGGAAGCTCTTCATTGGAGGGTTGAGCTTTGAAACAACCAATGAGAGCCTGAGGAGCCATTTTGAGCAATGGGGAACACTCCAGGACTGTGTGGTAATGAGAGATCCAAACACCAAGCTCCAGGGGCTTTGGGTTTGTCACATAGGCCACTGTGGAGGAGGTGGATGCAGCTATGAATGCAAGGCCATACAAGGTGGATGGAAGAGTTGTGGAACCAAAGAGAGCTGTCTCAAGAGAAGATTCTCAAAGACCAGGTGCCCACTTAACTGTGAAAAAGATATTTGTTGCTGGCATTAAAGAAGACACTGAAGAACATCACCTAAGAGATAATTTTGAACAGTATAGAAAAATTGAAGTGATTGAAATCATGACTGACCGAGGCAGTGGCAAGAAAAGGGGCTTTGCTTTTGTAACCTTTGACAACCATGACTCCGTGGATAAGATTGCCATTCAGAAATACCATACTGTGAATGGCCACAACTGTGAAGTTCGGAAAGCCCTGTCAAAGCAAGAGGCAGCTAGTGCTTCATCCAGCCAAAGAGGTCGAAGTGGTTCTGGAAACTTTGGTGGTGGTCGTGGAGGTGGTTTTGGTGGGAATGACAACTTTGGTCGTGGAGGAAACTTCAGTGGTCGTGGTGGCTTTGATGGCAGCTGTGGTGGTGGTGGATATGGTGGCAGTGGGGATGGCTATAATGGATTTGGTAATGATGGAAGCAATTTTGGAGGTGGTGGAAGCTACAATGATTTTGGCAATTATAACAACCAGTCTTCAAATTTTGGACCCATGAAGGGAGGAAATTTTGGAGGCAGAAGCTCTGGCCCCTATGGTGGTGGAGGCCAATACTTTGCAAAACCATGAAACCAAGATGGCTATGGTGGTTCCAGCAGCAGCAGTAACTATGGCAGTGGCAGAAGATTTTAATTAGGAAACAAAGCTTAGCAGGAGAGGAGAGCCAGAGAAATGACAAGGAAGCTACAGGTTACAACAGATTTGTGAACTCAGTCAAGCACAGTGGTGGCAGGGCCTAGTTGCTACAAAGAAGACATGTTTTAGACAAATACTCATGTGTATGGGCAAAAAACTCAAGGACTGTATTTGTGACTAATTGTATAACAGGTTATTTTAGTTTCTGTTCTGTGGAAAGTGTAAAGCATTCCAACAAAGGGTTTTAATGTAGATTTTTTTTTTTTGCACCCATGCTGTTGATTGCTAAATGTAATAGTCGGATCGTGACACTGAATAAATGTCTTTTTTTTTTAATGTGCTGTGTAAAGTTAGTCTACTCTGAAGCCATCTTGGCAAATTTTCCCAACAGTGTGAAGTTAGAATTCCTTCAGGATGATGCCAGGTTCTATTTGGAATTTATATACAATCTGCTTGGGTGGAGAAGCCATTGTCTTTGGAAACCTTGGTGTAGTTGAACTGATAGTTACTGCTGTGACCTGAAGTTCACCATTGAAAGGGATTACCCAAGCAAAATCATGGAATTATTGGTTATAAAAGTGATTGTTGGCACATCCTATGCGATATATCTAAATTGAATAATGGTACCAGATAAAATTATAGATGGGAATGAAGCTTGTGTATCATCCATTATCATGTGTAATCAATAAACGATTTAATTCTCTTGAATGAAATGAAAAAAAAAAAAAAAAAAAACTAGAGGACAGAGTTCAGGGCAACTGAAGCCACTGAGAAGTGAGAAGGGATTCTGTAAAGCACACAGCTAGAGAGGAGAAGTCCCAAATTCTGTGCAAAATCTCTACCCTAATTTCTGCATAGCCCTTGATCCATGCATACCTGGGCAGATTGTGAGCATCCGAGTTAGGAAAAAAATAAGTGAACTGAGTTTTCAGGTAGTAGAATTTCCCTTCACTCTGAAGAATTTTCTTTGCTTTTTATTTTGTCATATAGTTCTGTCAGTAACAAGTTCTTTCAGTCTTCTTTATCTAAAAATATCTTCTTAATAGTTTTCTTCTTTATTCCTGAAAGAATACTTTCACTGGAAGTAGAATTCTGAGATGACAGTGTTTTTCACATTCACATTGTGAATATAATGTTCACAATGTTGGGGTACAATCCAAAAATATTTGACACATGAAGATCAGAAAAATCTAACCAATTATCAAGAAAAAAAGAAAATCAGCAAAGACCAACCCTGAGATAACACAGATGTTAAAATGAGCATATAAAAATTTTAAAGCAGCTATTATAATTGTGCTCAAGCAAGTAGAGGAAAATATATGAAAACACAGCACACATACAGGTACACACACACACACACACACACACACACACCCCAAATGGAAAATCTACAAATGAAAAGTATAATCTCTGAAGTTTTTAAAAAAGGTACTGATGGGCTTAACAGAAGAATGGAAATAAAAGAAGAACCAATGAACTTGAAGATAGATCAGGAGAAAGTCTTCAATCTGAATAACAGAAAGGGGAAGAAAAGATTGTAAGAAGTGAACAAAGATTCCAGACCCTGTAAGACTGTATCAAAAGATCCACCATAGGTGTAGTTGGAATCCCAGAGGAGAGAGAAAATGCAGCAGAAAATATATTCAAATAAATAATTGCTGGAAATGGCTCAAATTTGGTGAAAAATATACACTTGAAGGTTCAAGAAACTTAGAGAACCAAAAATAGAATAGATAAGAAGAAAATCACATCTAGGCATATTACAGTTAAATTGATGAAACCAAAGATAAAGAGAAAATCTTGAAAGCAGTTAGATAAAAATGACACATTACTTATAGAGGAGCAATGATTTGAATATCAATGAGTGTTTCATCAGAAACTGTGGAAGCCAGAGAACAGTGAAACATTTTTTTAAGAGCCAAAAGAAAAACACTGTCATCTCAGAATTCAACATCTAGTGAAAGTATTCTTCGGATAACTAAGATATTTTTAGTTAAAGAAGACTAAGAGAACTTGTCGCTAGCAGGACTACATGACCAAAAAAGGCAGAGAAAATTCTTCAGGGTGAAGGGAAATGATACTATATGAAAACTCGGATATCTAGGAAGGAATGAAACGTATCAAAAGTTGTAAATATTTGTGTAAATAAAACGACTATTATTATGATCTCTCTTTTCTTTGAAATGCATAGAACTGTTTAAACAAAAAAGTATATTATCTTATGGGATTTATAATGTGTGTAGAAGTAATACTATGAGAACTATGGCATAAAGAATGAAATTAGGTGGACTAAGACATATGAGGCTGCAAAATATTGTACCATATTTTCATGAAGTGGTATAATATTAATTTTAAATAAACCATGAAAAGTTAAGGATATATATTGTAATTCCTGGTACAACTAACAAAAAGAAATGCAAAGACGTATAGATAAAAGCCAATTGATGAATTTAAATGAAATGCTAGAAAAAGGATTCAAAGTGAAATAAAATAGAAAAGGGGGAAAAGAAAAATTATTTAAAAATTAAAAAAAGAGACAGAAAACTAATCATAAAGTTATTAATTCAAATTCAACTATATAAATAACTACACCAAATGTTTTGAGTAACCCTCTAATGAAAAGGCTGAGATTGTCAAAGTATACTAAAAAATAGTGCAAACTAAGAGGAGTACTTTAAAAACTAAGTGCAACTAAGAGATGCACTTTAAAAATAAAAATCCAGAGCGATTGAAAGAAAACAGATTTTTAAAAATACAGCAGGTAAACGCTAAGCATAAGAGAGCTATGGTGGCTATCTTAATGGCAGAAAAAATGTTACAGAGATTAAAAAAAGGGTCATTTCATAATTATAAATGGGTAAACTAATCAGGAAGACGTATGAATTATAAATATGTATATATTCAACATCATAAAATGAATCATAAAAATGTATATACTCAACATAACAGCTTTATAATTTATGAAGCAAAATTATACAGAATTAAAGGAAAAATAGACAATTTCTAAGTTATAAGTAAAGATTTTTACTCTCTCTCTTAGTAAATAATAACCACAAAGAAATCTGTAATAACAAAAAATACATATTATTTTTCCAATCCCATAAGGTATGTTCAGCAACATAGACCATATAATGAACCACAAAACAAGTTTCAATATATTGAAGTCACGCAAAGATCGACCAACATGACCTAATTGGCATTTATAGCACAGTCTAACCCAAATAGTAGAATACACAATCTTTTCAAGTGCACATTGAACAAACATGAAAATAAACCATATTCTATGCCATGAAACAAATCTCAACATGTTTACAAAAAACAACATCATAAAAAGTATAATCATTTGAACAAAATTAAACCAGAAATCAGTTAAATATAATCAAACAGAAAGATATTTGGAACATACACAAATATTTGGAAATTGAGCAATGCATTTTTAAATAATTCATAAGTCAAAGAAAAGGTTACAAGGAAAATTAAACCTATTTTAAATTGAATGATAATAAAAACACAACACAACATACTCTATAGCTTTTTCAATTAGAGTAATGCTTAGAGAGAAATTTATGTTACAAAATGCTGATATTACAAAACAGAAAGGGCCTGAAATCAATAATATATTCTACATTAAGCAACTAGAAAAAGAATAAAGTAATCCCAAAGTGAGCAGAAAGAAGGGAACAATAAAGAGAATAACAGGAATAAACGGAATTAAAAACAGAGAAAGAATAAAAATAATGAAGTGTTTTTTGAAAAAAAGATACACAAAGTTGATAAACATCTAGCCAAACCAAGAAAAAAAGAGAAAAGATACAAATTATCACTATGAGGAATGAAACAGGAGAGAGACATTACTCATAAATATCCAATAAATATTTAAAAGAAAAATAAAGGAAAAATTTTATGCCACTTTTATGAACAACTTTACAAACAACTTTGTATCAATAAAACTGGTAACTTAGATGAAATGGACAAATTCTCTGAAAGATACAAATTACCAAAACTCACTTGACAAGAAATATATGACCTGAATAGCTCTCTATGTAGAAATAAACTAAATTCAGAGTTTAAAATATTCTCACAAAAAGAGTTCAATCCCAGTGGGTTTTACTTGTGATTTCTACCAAATGTCTAAGAAGGAAATAAGATCAGTTCTACACAAACTCTTCCAGAAAACAGAAGAGGATGGAACACTTCCCAACTCATTCTGAGGCCAGCACTATCCTGATACCAAAGACAACATGAAAAGGAAGTAAACCACAGACTATTATGAACACTGATGCAAACATTTCTTTAAAATTTAGTAAATCTAATCCAAATACATATATATGTGTGTATATATATATAAAAAATCAAAATACATATATATATATATACACACACACACACACACACACGTAGAGAGAGAGAGAGAGAGAGAGAGAGAGCCTCCCTCTGTTGTCCAGGCTAGAGTGCAGTGGCACAATCTCAGCTCACTGCAACCTCCTCCACCTTTGAGGCTCAAGAGATCCTCCCACCTCAGCCTCCCAAGTAGCTGGGACTACAGGCACCATGCTCAGCTAATTTTTGTATTTTTTGTAGAGATGGAGTTTGCTATGTTGCCCAGGCTGGTCTTAAACTCCTGAGCTCAAGAAATCTGCCTGTCTCAGCCTCCCAAAGTGTTGGGATTACAGATGTGAGCTGTCACTGCACCCAGCCCCAATAATATATTTTAAAAGATCATGACCAAGTAAGGTTTATTCCAGGAATGCAAGGTTGGCTCAATATTCAAACATCAACCAAGGTAATTCACAGTATCAACAGACTAAAAAAGAAAAAGAAAAAGAAGAAGAAACTATGTAAGCATCTCAATAGTTGCAGAACAAGTATTTGACAAAATTCAATTCACATTTATGACTTTAAAAAAATGATCAGCAAACTAATAGAAGTGAATAAACAGAAATTTCTCAACCTGATTAGGGTATCTATTAAGAACCTACAGGTAAACTCATACCATTGGTGAAAAACTGAAGGCTTTCCCCCAAGAATGAAAACAAAAATATTCACTCTCAGCACTTCTATTCAACATCATAGTAGAGATCCTCACAAGCTCAATGAGACAAAGAAAAGAAATAGAAGGCATTCAGATTAGAAAGGAAGAAATATAACTGTCCTTATTTGTCAACATGATCATGTGGGTAAAAAATTCTAAAGAATCTACAAAAAACCAATTAAGACTATTAAGAGAATGTAGCAACATCAGAGGAAACAAAGTCAATATACAAAAATCTGTATTTGTATATACTACAAGCAAATGATTAGAAATAAAATTTATAAAACAGTACCATTTATCAGAGCACAAAAGCAAAATAGTTGGCATGGTGGCTCACGCCTATAATCCCAACACTTTGGAAGGCTGAGACCAGTGGATCACTTGCACTCAGGAGTTCGACAACAGCCTGGGCAATATGAGGAAACCCCGTCTCTACAAAAACTACAAAAATTAGCCAGGCATCGTGGTGTGCACTTGTAGTCCCAGCTATTCGGGAGGCTGAGGTTGGGGGATAGCTTGAGTTCGGGAGGCGGAGGTTGCAGTGAGCCAAGATCACACCATTGCACTCCAGCCTAGGTGATACAGAGAAATCCTATCTCAAAAAACAAACAAAAAATACAAAGGGATGCATCTTAGTAAGTATGTGCAAGATATGTATGAAAGAAATCAAAGACGACTCAAATAAATGAACAGACATACCGTATTCATAAATCAGAAGACTCAAGATTAAACATCAATTCCCCGAAACTGATGTATAAATTCAGCACAATCCTAATCAATATTCCAGGAGGCTTTTCAAAATTTACAAGCTGATTCTAAAATTCATATGGGAAAACAAAGAACCGATAGTAGCCAAAACCATTTTGAAAAGGAAGAACAAGTTAGAGGATTCACACTACCCGGTTTCATAACTTATTATAATAATCAGGACAGTGTGGAATTGGCATAAGAGTGGACATATAGATCAATGGAACAGAATAGAAACCATAAATAGACCTATACATATATAGGCAATTTATTTTCAACAAAGTTCCACAATCAATCAATGGAGAAAGCATAGGTTTTTCAACGAATAATATTAAAACATTTGGACCTCCACATGCACAAAAAAAAATCTTAATCTTTAACTTGAACCATATGCAAAAATTAATTCAAAATGGATCCTACAGTTAATGTCAAATCTTCATCTTCCTGACTTTAAGACAGGCAAATATTTCCTAAAGAGAACATAAAAAGCATGAACCTTAAGAGAAAAATTGATAAATTGGACTTCATCAAAATGAAAAGTTTCTGTTCTTTGAAAGGCTACTATGACTGTAAGAAGATAAGCCACAGTGGGCAGAAAATATGTGCAAAACACATATTTGGTAAGTGACTTGTATCCAGAATTTATGAACAACTCTCACAGCTCAATAATAAGACAACAAATAACTCAGTTTATAAAATGGGAATGGGCACGGTGACTCATGCCTGTAATCCCAGCACTTTGGGAGGCCAAGGCGGGTGGATCACTTGAGACCCAGAGTTTGAAACCAACCTGGCCAACATGGCAAAACCCACTAAAATCTTTAGTCTCACTAAAAATACAAAAAAAATTAGCCAGACCTAGTGGGGCATGCCTGTAATCCCAGCTACTTGGGTGGCTGAGGCGAGAGAATCACTTGAACCCAGGAGGCAGAGGTTGCAGTGAGCCGAGATTGCACCACTGCACTCCAGCCTGGGCAATAGAAATGAGACTCTGTCTCAAACAACAACAACAAAACAAACAAACAAAACACACACACACACACACACAAAAGAAAAAGAAATGGACAATGAAATGTATATATACAAAAAAATATAGAATGTTAACAGAAGTATAAAATGCCCTTTTGGATACTTACGGAAAAACAAAATGGGGTCTTGGCAGCTTTAATTCTTCTTTCCCTGGTTGGAGACCCTCGCTGTTTTGGGGTGGGTTCTGAAAAGCACTGGGAACACCCAGTGGGCTCCGTGCCATGTGTTGTGGGGCACCCGGAGTTGCTGGGAAGTCAAGACGCTGAGGTGGCTTCCTTGCTGTGGCTTTCTTTCTTTCATTTGTGTGTTTTCTCTTCCCTGGCTCTGCCTCCAAGGCCGGAGTCATCTCTCCTGCCCTTCCCTGTGGCCACCTGTACTTTGAATCTTCATCCCCTCTTCTTCCTCACTGTGGCTTCCTTCCTCCTCTTCGAAGCCATCCCATTGGGCTTCCTGCACCCTGGCCAGAGATGTTGCATTTCTCTTCTTCTCTAGGGCGAGGAGATCCCTCAGCCACTGTAGCGCATGCCTGGACTGCGAAAGTCACCTGTTACAAGAAATTACAGGGTTCACAGGCTTGGGATAAAAAGCAGCATCCACACAGAGAACAGCTGGTTAAAGGTACAGATACCTTTAACAATCCCTCCTTATCTATTATTTCACTTAAGGCTTAGGAGTACCTTCTGCAATAGGATGAGTAATATCCCTGCTTTACAGGGAAGGAGGCTGAGGCCTGGCAGGACTTTCCCACCGAGGTCACATCACCCATCAATGAGCGAACAACACAAGACTTACACCCACAGGGCTCCATGCCTCACAGGGGACTGGGTGAGCCTGTTGAGGCGAGCACAGGGTTTGGAGCCAGAAAATCCCGGGTCTGAGTTAGCCTTTGCCATTTGCCAGCTGTGTGATTTAAGGCAAGTCACTTACCTTCTCTGAGCTTTCCTTTCCTGTGCTCTGCTGTGGTGATAATGCTACCTGCCGCACAGGGCTATCAGTGATGGTCAAAGGCACAATGGAGGTAAAATTCTTCTACAAGGAACTCATTTGATTTCTTTCTCTGTGAAGACAAGTCTGTTTATTATTATCATTATTTTGGATTCTTGCTCATTTTATTGTGAAATATTAAAACCTAAATGTTCAAAGCCTCAGGTTATATATGCAAATAAAAACGGAACTGTTTCCCCCAATTATTTGAAAATATTGTTTTCTTCTCCATTTTTCCTCCTACCCTCCCCAGGCCCCTTGTACATAATCACGCACCCTCGGCCCACCAGCTCTCTCTCTGCAGAGCCTAACTGAGGAAACATCCACAGAGTCACTGCAACAAAACTACAGAGAGGAACTTCGTTAATGAACACCACCTAAACACGGAGGGTGGGTCGACGTCCAAAAACGGAAGAAGAAGGAGAACAACGCGCAGCGGACAAAATTAACTCAGTACATTCTTGTAAATCCAGACACACTCGTGCCTCCAGGCCTGGTCAGTTCCTACACAAAGTCAGAACCATCACAGTGAGGAAACAGCGCGGAGGCAGGCCTGGGGTGGAGCAGCGAGGCAGCAAGGGAATCCAGGAAAGTCTGGCTCCGAGGGAGAGGGGCCGAGGGGCAGGCTCCAAGCAGAGGCTGGCGCACCCCGCAGGCGTCCTCGGCGTTATTCAGAGGGAGGCCCTGCGCAGCCCGAGCCTAGGGAGGCGGAGCAGGCTGGGCCCAGATAGCAGACGGCACCCTGGGCCAGGCAGATGGTGAACAAAGGGGCAGCACAAAGGAACCAGAGCCGCACAGCTCCGTCCCGCCAAGAGCCCCCACTTGCTGCCCTCAAGGGCACACCATGCCTCAGACCAGCTCAGCACAGGAGGAAAGGGAGCTGCCCTTTGCGGCTGGCCCGCCCCAAGCTGGGAACAACCCAGTTTCCTCCTCCAAATTTCACAGCCACATTCTAACCCCCATTTTACGGATGAGGACAGTGCTTGTCCGTCTGCTTCCAAAGCCAATGTTATTTTTATGTTTTTTTCCATAATCATTAATACGCCAAACACATTACTGGTTAGCTAGACAATTCTTTTCTTGTTTTAACTTTTATTTTAGGCTCAGGGGTGCATGTGCAGGTTTGTTACATAGGTAAGCTCATGTCAAGGGGGTTTGTTGTGCAGATTGTCTCATCACCCAGGTACTAAGCCTAGTACCCAACAGTTATCTTTTCTACTCCTTGCCTTCCTCCCACCCTGCACCCTCAAGTAGGCCCCAGTGTCTGTTGTTCCCTTCTTCGCGTCCATGAGTTCTCATCATTTAGTTCCCACTTATAAGTGAGAGCATATGGTATTTTGTTTTCCGTTTGCGAGTTAGTTTGCTAAAGATAATGGCCTACAGCTCCATCCACGTTCCCGCAAAAGACATGATCCCATTCTTTTTTATGGCTGCATAGTACTCCGTGGTATATATGTGCCACATTTTCTTTTATTTGATCTGTCATTGATGGGCATTAAGGTTGATTTCATGTCTCTGCGATTGTGAATGGTGCTGCAGTGAACATTCACTTGCATGTGTCTTTATGGCAGAATGATTTATGTTACTGGTTATATACCCAGTAATGGGATTGCTGGGCTGAAAGGTAGTTCTGCTTTTTAGCCCTTCGAGGAATTGCCATACTGCTTTCCACAATGGTTGAATTCATCTGCATTCCCACCAACAGTGTACATGTTCCCTTCTCTCTGCAACCTTGTCAGCATGTGTTGTTTCTGGACTTTTTAATAATCACCATTCTGACTGGCGTGAGATGGTATCTCATTGTGGTTTTGATTTGCATTTCTCTAATGATTAGTGATGTTGAGCTTTTTTCCATGTTTGTTGGCTGCATGTATGTCTTCTTTTGTTTTTTTGACACAGAGTTTTGCTGTGTCACCCAGGCTGCAGTGCAGTGGTGTGATCTTGGCTCACTACAACCTCTGCCTCCAGGGTTCAAGCAGTTCTCGTGGCTCAGTTTCCTCAGTAGCTGGGACTGTGTCCGGAATTTATTCTTTCCAGTGGGTTCTTGGTCTTGCTGACTTCAGGAATGAAGCCGCGGACCCTTGCCACCAGTGAGTGTTACAGCTCTTAAAGATGGTGTGTCCACAGTTTGTCCTTCAGCTATTCAGATGTGTCTGGAGTTTCTTCCTTCTGGTGGGTTCGTGGTCTGACTGACTTCAGGAGCGAAGCCGCAGACCTTCGCAGTCAGTGTTACAGCTCTTACAGTTGGAGCTTCTTCCTGGTGGGTTCGTGGTTTCGCTGACTTCAAGCCACAGACCCTCGTGATGAGTGTTATAGCTCATAAAAGTAGTGTGGATCCAAAGAGTGAGCAGCATCAAGATTTATTGTGAAGAGCCAAAGAACAAAGCTTGCACGGCAAGGAAGGGAACCAGAGAGGGTTGGCTCTGCTGGCTCAGGTGGCCAGCTTTTACTCCCTTGTTTGGCCCTGCCCACATCCTGCTGATTGGTCCATTTTACAGAGTGGTGATTCGTCCATTTTACAGAGTGCTGATTGGTGCATTTACAATCCTTTAGCTAGATACAGAGTGCTGATTGGTGCGTTTTTACAGAGTGCTGATTGGTGCATTTACAACCTGGTGTGTTTTTACAGAGTGCTGATTGGTGCGTTTACAAACTTTTAGCTAGACACACAGCGCTGATTGGTGTGTTTACAATCCTTTAACTGGACAGAAACGTTCTCCAAGTCCCCACCCGACCCAGAAGCCCAGCTGGCTTCACCCCTCAGGACCACAGGTGCAAGCCACCACACCCAACTAATTTTTAGTATTTTTGGTAGAAATAGGGTTTCACCATGTTGCCCAGGCTGGTCTTGAACTCCAGAGCTCAAGCGATCCACTGGCCTCGGCCTCCCAAAGTGCTGGGATTACAGGCGTGAGCTACTGCCCCTGGTCTAGTTTGGTTCTTTTTGCTTAGGATTGCCTTAAAGCCTATGTTCTTGATCTACTTCACCAGATTCTTTTTACAGGGTGAATGCTGAGCTCTTGGCCTCTGCACATGACTTCTATTCAAGGTTAGAAAGACAAAACACTAAGAATTCCTCAACTTGTGTTACCACAAGCCAGATGTTCAATAGAGACAAGTGAATCAAGCTGCCAAATTGCTTGACTACAGATATTCATAATAAGATGATAAGATGTGTGTTTTTAAATGTTTGTTTATTTATTTATTTTAGAGACGGGTCTTGCCCTGTCAACCAGGTTGGCTTGCCGTGGCACAATGATAGCTCACTACAGCCTCGACTTCCTGGGCTCAAGTGATCCTCTTGCTTCAGCCTCCTTAGAAGCTGGGACTGCACGCACCACCACACTTGGCTAATTTTTGTATTTTTATTTCGTAGAGATGGGGTTATGCTGGTTATGTTGCTCAGACTGGTCTCAAACTGGCTTCAAGCCTCCCTTCCTCCTCTGCCTCCCAAAGTTTTGGGGTCACGGGCATGAGCCGCCATGCTTGACCTAAGATAATTGTTTTTGGAAAAGAGAGATTTTTGACCACACATCTTTGTGCTGCAGCACAACCGATCTGGACAACTAAACACATTTTGTAAACATAAAGAGGTGGCCTACCCAATTTCTGTGTAGCAACCCCCACTTCACCAGGTGTTTCACCAATTCTAGGGCTCTCTGATCTCCCTGAGGAAGAGGGTGGTGACATGAGGTGGCTGTCATGAGGTACACACATACCAACTCAAAGGGAACCTGTAGCACAAGCTCTGTCTCCACGTAAAGTAATAGCAGTAGAACCAACAGTGAGGGTGGAGGTAAGAGCATTATGCTGATCACATTATTGAGTGCTAGGAATTTTATAGATCCCATTGATTCCCCAGGTAGACAGCACTGTCCATTTTACAGATGAAGAAATGGAGGATGGAGATGGTGAAGTGATAGAGGGACATCTTTTTGTCTTCTTTGCCAAGGCTCCTCATCATATTCAATTCCTGGGACACAGGAACGGGCTCAGGTTTGTGCAGGTGATCCAAGTCCACCAGGGAGACCTCATCCTGGGACTTCTACTGTCTTCTTAGAAAAGAGGAACCTTCTCTCCACTGAGATGGCAGAAACAATAAGTGGGTGATTGGCCTTGAGGGATCAGAGCATCCTGCGGAGTAAGCCTTCCCAAGGCTGAATTATATAGAAAAAGGGACCAGGAGGTGAGGGAGGAACAGTCCTGGGGGCCTGAGTCCTGCATTGCTTGAAGCTTTCAAGTATGTGAGCAAAGCAATACCCAATTTTGATTAAGCCCGTTCATTTTCTTTTTCCACTGATTTCACCTAACTTCTTCAGCTCCCTTTCTCTTCTTTTTAACCTCAAGTGCAGGAATCATATTCCCCAGTCATGATACACAGTCACGAATCATTGGGAGGCCCTAGCAGGCAGAGGATGGGTGCCCAGAAAGACTGTCAGTCTCCTGTCAATCAGTAGCATGTGGCCGAGTTTTTTCATCTAGTCCACTTATTCTCTCCTCACCTCTATTTTTTTTTTCTGGAGAGTTCTCAAGTAAATCTTAGATATCGTATTATTTTACCCTTAGATATAGATACAGACTTTTAAAAAACATTAGCACAATACCATTATGACGATGTCTTAAAATCATCTAAAATACCCAATCCATGTTCATGTTCCTCCAATTGTCTCAAGATGTCTTTTTGTATTTAGTTGTCTAAATCAGAATCAAATTATGCTCCTTACATTGCATATGGCTTCTGTGTCTTAATATCTTTTACACTTATTTTAACCTGTAACAATATCCTCTTTGACTTTTTAATCTTGTATTACTTATTGATTGAAGAAAGAGTCATTTATCCTGTGGAATTTCCGACATTCTGGACATGGCAGATTGTATCCTCACAGCGTTTCTTAACACACTCTTTCATCCCTTGTATTTCCTGTAAAGTGATAGGACCGTCCATAAGCTTGGTTTGGTTCAATATTTTTTTTGACAAGAATACTTCATGGTGGTGTTATGTATTTTCTATGGCATAATGCCTGGAGGAACCTTACATCTAGATGCTATGCTTTTGGCCATGTTAAAATTGACCAGCGGGTTCAGCTGGTGTCATCCTGATTTATCCATCATAAAACACCCTCACCCTTTACCTAATGATTTTAGCAGCATTAATGATTGTGGCTTAGATTTCAATAAGAGTTGCAAAATGCCGGTTTTCTAATTTAATCATGTTTGATCATGTTTCTTACTTTTATAAGCTGTGATTTTTCTATAAAGATAGGCTGGGCCCGGAAGCTCATGCCTGTAATCCCAGCACTTTGGGAGGCTGAGGCAGGCGGATCGCTTGAGGTCAGGAGTTTGAGACACCAGCCTGGCCAACATGGTGAAACCCTGTCTCTACTAAAAATGCAAAAATTAGCTGGGCGTGGTGGTGCACACCTGTAATCCCAGCTGCTCGGCAGGCTGAGGCAGGAGAATCACTTGAACTTGGGAGGCGGGGGTTGCAGTGAGCCGCACCACTGCACCACTGCACTGCAGCCTGGGTGACAAGAGTGAAACTCTGTCTCAGAAAAAGAAAGATAAAGTTTTGCCCATCAACCATTTGACTCTTCTGAAACATAGACCATCCAGTAAAGGCAGGGTTAATGCTTGATTCTTTTATTTACCTTTATTTCAGAATAATGACTTATTCCCTGTCAATTAAAAAAAAAAATGAGAAACTCACAATATATATATCTGTATATACATATTATATATATACCTGATCACTATATATTTTATAGATCAAAACATCACTATGTACCCCATAATATGTTCAGTTATGTCAATTTTTAAAAATAAAAATCAATAAAAAAATTATTGGCCAAAAAATAAGTTTTTGAGTATCATTTAAAGAGGATTTCTAGTATGTATGATATTTCAGTACACTGTAATCATTATTCTTTTTGATGCTCAAATTGTCTCATCCTTGGCCACTGAAAGTTCCTTCAAGTTGGACTCTACATCCTTCTGGCATGGCCTGGTAGTCCTGAGAGCTTCCCTGCTCGCTGGCACAGGATGCCTTAGGCGTATCTTGTATGTATCCTGCCCCAGCCCTGGAATCAATCATTTCTCCAAGGAGCCCTGGTTCCTTTTGGTGGTAAATGGTGCTTACACGAACGAAATCATTTCAAAAGCACTTCCTCTCTGGAAATGAAGCAGACGAGCAGTTCATACAATCACTGGTCAGATCTTTCCTGGTGCAGCCAGGGGAGGCAGATGCTGCAAAGCGACTTGACTATGTTCAAGATTTTGGCCTCTGGCTGGCCCTGCCGGAAAGGACGATGGAGAAAAGCCCAGAAAAACTAAGGCCAGCTGTCTTTGCATCCTTCCCGGAGAGCAACTGGCCAAGAGCTGACAGGTGTGAGGCTGGTGTTTTCCTGCAGACCTGCTTTCTCTGCTCAACAAAGTGTGCTGGGCTTCCTCACAGAGCACTGGACAGTGCTATTGTGAAGTGTGTAATGAAAGGGGGAGTGAGGTGGGAGGAGTGGAGGGGGAGGAGAGGCGAATGGTTACTAAGGGCTTTTACAATTTCTTATTTAAACGTCACAATGACCCTAGAGGGTAGGTACTACCTGTATCTCCATTGTACAGCTGAGGAAAAGAGGCTCAAACAGACTCAGTCACTTGGCTAAGGTCACCAAATATTAATAAAAAGTAAATGGAAGGGTTATAATGTGACCCAGGTCTCTTGGACTTCGTAGCCTTTGTTCTTTTCATGACAATGGGCTCCCTAAACCTGGGGAGGGAGGTACTTGAATATCAACAACACTAGCAGCAGCCCCAACTGAAAGTGGTAAATGCCACCCTAATATCCTTTCTCCCTTTCTTTCTTATTGTAGAATTCTGATTTTATAATGGAGAACAATGTGCTCAGCTTGAAAACTACATTTCCTGGGTTATCTTGCAGTTAGGGGCGGCAAATGTGACGTGAGTACAAGTTGTGGCATGGGACTTCTGAGTAAGCTCCTTATAAGGGGGCAGATAGAGGTGAGGCACCCTATTGCCTTCCTCCCATTCCTAGCTTCCTGCTTTAACTGTGGCCATGATGACTGGAGCTCCAGTATCATCTTGGATCATGCAACAGCCTTGAAAATGGAAGCCTGGCATTAAGGATAAGGGTCTAGGAACAGAGAAGGAGGCTGGGTCCCTGATGGATGACCATTAGAATTGACATGCTGGCCCCAACTGCCTATCTTTGTACTTCATTTCTGGGAAAGAGAAACACTTCTGTCATGTTTAAGCCACTTACTTGGGTATTTTGTTCCAGGCAGATGAGCCTAATTTAAATCGATATAAACCACAGCATCCAAATCAGACATGACGCAGAATGCTGGAACTTCAGTGATCTCCTAGTTCAGAAGGTTTCAGGCTTCCTGATCAAACTTCCCTTTGTATAACAAATATTTTGCAAGGCCTCCTTTATCATCTTGAAAAAAAATTTACATGTAGTATATCCCAGTCAATATAATGTCCTAATTCTAATACAAAGGAGAAATAAAAGGAAAGTAATTTGTAATAATATGTAGTTTAATTTATAGGTGCTCAGGCACAATTTCAGCAGCAGATACGATGAAGCAGTCAGATGCCAATACTTACAGGTAAACTCACTGTGAGCAAGGCAGCTTCAAATGCAAGCTGATAACCGAGGGGGTTATTTGTGACTCAGATACAGGAGTGGTAGTGTCATTGGTGATGTGATTCTCTGAAATGGCAAACAACTCTGGGTAAAGTTTCAGTCAAACGAATTTTGCCTTGATTTACACAGTAGATGCATTTCTAGAAAACACTGCATATTGAAACCACCCAAAAATACCAAAAATACTTCTGTTTATAAAACAGAGTTCAAGGATCAGTTAGTTATGTACAGGTGGTTCACCTACGTCAATTTCTGGTAGAATACTAAGAATTCATGTGAGGTGCATGACGGCTGTGTTGTATGGGACTGTCCCATACTTTGCAGGGCTGCCAGCAACACCCACCCACACCTACCAAGCGTCCTCCTCTTCTCTATCAGCCTGAGGGCGAAAAGCACCCCTCAAGCCTCCCGAGCGCCCCCTCCTGTTCTTGCTGAGAATCTCTGGCACAGCGCATCTCTGTGAAATGCAGACGTCTCTCTGCAGCTTCCAATATGAGAGCAAACTCATCACAACGAGAGTGCCTTCTCTTTCATGCTCCTTCTGGATCTCAGGGGCAACTCTAGGGAGTGGGTATTATTGTCCTCATTTGTCAGATGAAGAAGCAGAAGACACCGGAATTTACTGATGCTGAAACAGTTGTACCCTGAGCACCTCAATAATTGAATTCTCAATCTCTAAGAGAAGTAACAAAGAATAAAGACATCTAACCATCTACACAACTGTCTCTGTTTTATATAGAAACACTTAGCTAACGCTGCAGATTTTTCTCATAAGACACTTGCCATGCCAATTAACTTGGGCTGGGGTAACGAATCCCTGGATAATATGAAATTATAATCTAACGATGCTTTGCTAGTATCATAAGAGTAAAGATGAAATGCCTCTGTGTCACTCTTCTGCTAACAACTACTCAGCCTGAAATGCAAGCTGGATAAGCAGGGACTCCCTTTAGGCACATGGTTCCACAGACCACCCTTGGCTGATACTCAGCTGCAAGAAGGAATTTATTATGGGAGTTCCTAAGAGCAACGGCATGAGAGGAACAATATGAAAAATCCATATTTCTTCTACCAAAAATTGACCAATTTATTCTTACTTTCCAAATTATGGTTTGACTTTGGCTTTGCAGAACTTGAGGCAAGGTGAATTTACACTGTGATTTCTTTCCTTCATACAGATGAACACTTCAGTTACTGACAAAGTTTTCCTTATACATATATATATATACACACACACACACACACACATATAATAGAGAATACATATATTTCTCTCATATGTATAAAAAATAAAGAAAAATGTGTTCTTTACCCAATTTATCTCCTTTCAATGCTCTTTTTTTTTTTTTTTTTTTTTTTTTTCTTGGAAGAGGAAAAGACTAAGGCTGGCAAAATTTTCTCTAAGCATACGTCAGGCAGCTAAAGGGTTTAAACGGAAGTGCAATTGATTGCTTTCCTCCAGCTGGGGAGGGGGCTGGGGTGAGGTGGCATGAAAGACCCTGTACTTACCAGCCTCCTACTGTGTACCAAACCTTCTCACAGGCGCTCATCAAATTTAATGGCCAAAGCAAACGTGTTGGTCATTACAATTGTCATCTTATAGATGAGGAAAATAAGAGAAGTTGACTTACTCAAGTGCCCAAGCAGGTGCTAGACTCAGGATTTGAATCTAGATCTGTCTGAACTAGGAAACCATAGTGATTTTATGATACCCTTTGGTAACCACTTGTTTGTATAACCTTGCCTTCCTCCACTGTCTCACACAGGGCATAGTGTTCACTGCCCCATTGGGCATTTTTTTTTTTTTGAGACAGGGTCTCACTCTGTCTCTCAGGCTGGAGTGCAGGAGTGTAATCATAGCTCACTATAGTCCAAACTCCTGAGCTCAAGGGTTCTTCCCATCCCAGCCTCCTGAGTAGGTGGGACTACAGACACACACCACCATGCCCAATTAATTTTTTAAATTTTTTGTAGAGACGAGGTCTCACTATGTTGCCCAGGCTGGTCTGGAACTCCTGGTGTCAAGCGACCCTCCCGCCTCACCCTCCCAAAGTATTGGGACTATAGGCATAAGCCACCACACCCAGCCTTAGCATAAATCTTTGCGTGGCACAAAGAGCTGGACTTTCTGCCCTTAGAATTTGTCTCAGTTCTGAAATCTGAAACCCCAGGGGCGCAATTGTAAATGGAAACTCTACTTTCACGGGCCTTTAGAGAGGAGCTCTTTCTCCTCTCAGCTCTGTCTCTCCGGCAGATATAACTGTGAGCACAATTTCAATGGTCTTTCACTATACACAATGAAGAACTGTTGAAGGAAGTTCTAAATTCCATCAAGCTCTGCCATGATTTCACTATAATTCAGTAAACATATGCTGAATATGAATAAACGAATAAACAAGAAAACTGATGACTGTATTCTGTGCTTCCGCAGCCTGAGAATACTTTCTCAATGAGTGAGGACTAAGGGAAGTGCTGGAACAGGCCTACTGCAGGCCTGGGCTCTTCCCCTCTTCCCACCTGCTTTAAAGTAAAGCCCTGCAGGAACAGAGAGGAAATTGCACCAATAAACACAATATTACTTTAAATCCTCGATTTCCTGCATGACATAGCAAAGCATTTGCTCTCATGCCCACTCAAGTCAGCATGAAATCCCATCCCAAAAAAGTGGAGAGGGGCTAGAGGGAGATTAAAAAGAGAGCATTTATCACAACTGCAATTAGAATCAGAATCAAATTGTTTTAAAGAAACAATGTCAACATTTTACAGACTATTCTTCTATGAGGTAGGGAGCCTGGGAGCACCCAGCTGCTGTTTTCAACTTCGTAATCTCATTCTAGCTAAATTATACCATTCAATCACAAAGGTATTAATATGCAGCACAAACTTGGATATATACAACAGTACTAAATAATATGTTAAAGGGCAAGTACCTAATGGCAAATGAGTTCATTCAAACCATATTTAATTTGCCCTTTATCATCACAGAAGACTATGAAACCACTCTTTATTTCTCTCTGTGTTTTAATGGTTGTCATCTATCGGGCTGTTGGGCATCTTGTGCATTTTGATAAAATGTTAATCTAACAGATGTTCAGGGGCACTCCTCTGTGGGTGGATGCTGTCTCCAGGTTCTGAAGGTTCTCAGTGCCTGCTCCTCAGCTCAGAGGGGAAGAACCACTGTGGACATCCAGACAGTGGCTCCAAGCCCCACAGCAGCCGCTGGACACCCCCTAGGCTTCTAAAGGGGCACGACACCTTAATTCTATTTAAGTCTCAAGCCAACTCTGTTTCTAAAACCTTTTCAACTAGAACTAGGTTTCGATTGGGAAAAATGTCAGGGTGGATTTTTTTCTAAATTATTTCTCACCTAAGTTGAAAATTGGGTTGCATTTGTAATTATTTTCTAATTGTTTCAGGAATAGAATTAACCTTGCAGTCACACAATATCCTTTCTGTGGTATTCCTTCCCAAAGGTGCATAACCTCAATCTCATCATAAAGATAAAATAAGACAGACCCAAATTACAGGTCATTCTACAAAATAATTGATCTGTGCTTTCAAAAGGATTAGTGTCTTCAAAGTGAAACTGAGAATAGCTCTGGACTGAAGGAGACTAAAGAGACATGATAACTAAATGCAGCCTGTGATTCTGAACTGAATCTTTTTGGGACAATCGCTTGAATATGCATTGTACATTAGACAGTAGCACTGCATAAATGTTAATTTCCCCAGATTTGGTCATTGGACTGTAGTTATATAAGAGAATGTTCTTAATCTCTGCAATTTACTTTTAACTGAAAAAGAAACTAAAACAAAAAATCGAATGAGGATATGTAAATAATATACACACTATATTAGCTTCCGTTTGTTGCTTTAACAAGTTACCAGAAACTTAGGGCTTTAGGTAGTACAAATTAATTATTTAACAGTTACGGAAGTCAGAAATCTGAAATGGGTCTTACTGGGCTAAAATCAAGGTTTCAGCAGGGCTGCATTGCTTTCTGGAGGCTCTAGGAGATAATCTGTTTTCTTGCCATTTCCAGCTTCTAGAAGTTGCCTGCATTCCCTGGCTCTTGGCCCCTTTTCATCTTTAAAACAAGTAATGACTGATTTAGTCTTTCTCACGAAGCTATCTCCCTGGTTCTGACTCTCCTGCCTCCCTTTTCCTTGTTTATAAGGCAGTTGTGATCGCATTGGATCGACCTGAATAATCCAGTATAATGTCATTATCTTAAAGTCAGCTGATTAGAAGCCTTAATTTCATCTGTAATCTTAATTCTTTCTTGCCACGTAACAAAATATACTCATAGGCTCCAGAGATAAAGATGTAGCCATCTTTGGGGAGTCATTAGTCTGTATAACACACACACACACACACACACACACACATACACACACGAGAAAGCAAACATTCCAAGATGTTAACAAGCTAACAATAAATAAAGGGTATATGCACCATGAAAATTCTCGTCCAAGTGGGATTTATCCCAGGGATGCAAGAATGGTTTAACATACACAAATCACTAAATGTGATACATCACATTAACAGAATGAAGGACAAAAACCACATAATCGTCTCAATAGGCACGGAAAAAGCATTTAATGAAATCCAACATCCCTTTATGATAAAAAACTTTCAACAAATCAGGTATAGAAGGAACATGCCTGAACAGAAGAAAGGCCAGGTGTGACAAACGCACAGCTAACATCTTACTAAATACAGAAAATTTGAAAGCTTTTTTTGGATAACTGGTACAGGATAAGAATGCCTACTTATTATTCTTATTCAACATAGTATTGAAAGTCCTAGTCAGAGCAACTTAGGTAAGAGAGAGAAATAAAGAGCAACCGAATTGGAAAAGAGGAAGTCGAATTTTTTTGTGTGCAGACAACATGATCTTATATACAGAAAAACCTAAAGACACCACTAAGAAACTCTTGGAACTGATAAACAAATACAGTAAAGTTGTAGGATACAAATCAGCATACAAAAATCAGTAGCATTTCTACACACCAATAATGAATTAGCTGAGGAGAAAATCAAGAAAGCAATCTCATTTGTAATAGCCACAAAAATAAAATACCTAGGAATAAATTTTACCAAGGAAGTGAAAGAACACTACCATAAAAACTATAAAACACTGATGAAAAAATTGAAGAAGTCACACAAAAAAGAAACTATATCCCATATTCATGAATTGGAAGAATTAATAATGTTAAAAAGACTGTGCTACCCAAAGCATTCTACAGATTCAATGTAATCCCTATCAAAATACCAATGGCATTTGTCAAAGAAATAGAAAAAAATAATTCTAAAATTTGTACAGAACCACAAAAGACCTTGAATAGTCAAAGAAATCCTGAGCAAAAAGACAAAGCTGGAGGCCCACACTACCTGACATCAAAAAATACTATAAAACTATAGTAACTAAAATGGGATGGTACTAGAAATAAAACCAGACACGCAAAATGATGAAACAGAATAGACAACCCAGAAATATATTCATGTATTTACAGCCAACTGCTTTTCAACAAAAGAATTGAGAAAATACAGTGGGAAAATGACACACTCTTCAATGAATGGTGCTGGACTGGATACCCACATGCGGAAGAATGAAACTGGACTCTTATCTCTAACTATACACAAACATCCACTCATTAGGATTGAAGACAAATGTAAGACCTGAAGCTATAAATCTACTAGAAGAAAACACAGGGGAAATGCTTCAGGATTTTATGATCTAAGGATTTTATGGATAACACTTCAGAAGCACAGGCAACAAAAACAAACACAGACAAATGAGATTATGGTAAATTTTATTAAAGTTTCTGACCGGGCACAGTGACTCAAGCTTGCAATCCCAGCACTTTGGGAGGCTGAGGCAGGTGGATCACCTGAGGTCAGGAGTTCAAGACAAGCCTGATCAACATGGTGAAACCTCATCTCTACTAAAAAAAAAAAAAAAAAAAAAATAGCCTCTACGCCTATAATCCCAGCTACTCGGGAGGCTGAGGTAGGAGAATTGCTTGAACCTGGGAGGTGGAGGTTGCAGTGAGCCGAGATCATGGCAATGCACTCCAGCCTGGGTGACAGAGCAAGACTCCATCTCCAAAAAAAAAAAAAAAAAAAAAGTTTCTGCGCTGCAAAGGAAACAATCAACAGAGTAAAGAGGCAATCTGCAGAATGGGGGAAAATATTTACAAACTATTCATTGAACAAAGGATTGATATTCAGGATATACAGAGAACTCAACTCAATAGCAAAAAACAAATAATCTCGTTTAAAAATGGCAAATGATCTGAATAGACATCAGATTATTTCTCAAAAGAAGACATACAAATGGCCAAAATGTATATGAAAAAATGGTCGACATCACTAATCATCGCGGAAACACACATAAAACCCACAATGAGATATCATCTTACCCCTGTTAGAATGGCTATTATCAAAAAGACAAAAAATAACAAATGCTGGTGAGGGTGTGGAGAAAAGGGAACTATCCACTACAGGTTGAAATATAAATTGTTACAGCCATTGTGAAAAACAGTATGGAGGTTCCTCACAAAACTAAAAATAGAGCTACTATATGATCCCACAATCCTGCTACTGGGTATTTAACCAAAGGAAAGGAAATCAGCATATCAAAGAGATATCTGTAACCCCATGGTTATTGCAGCACTATTCACAATAGTTACAATATGGAATCAACCTAGGTGTCCAGTAACAAATGAACAGAAAAAGAAAACGTGGTATATATATATACAATGGAATACTATTCATCCATAAAAAAGAATGAAATCCTGTAATTCATGGCAAACATGGATGAGCCTGGAAAACATGTTAAGTGAAATAAGTCAGGCACAGAAAGGCAGAGATCTCATGTTCTCACTCATATGTGGGAACTAAAACAGTTATACTCGTAGAAGTAACGTGTAGAATACTGGTTACTAGAGGCTGGGAAGGGTAGCAGTGTGGGTGGATAGGAAGAGGTTGCCTAATGGATCAAAAGTGCAGTTACATAGGAGGAATACGTTATAGTGTTCTACAGTGCTGTAGGGGATTACAGTGAACAATAATTTATTGCATATTTTTGAACAGCTTGAAGAGAGGATTTTTAGTGTTCCTAACACAATGATAAATGCTTGAGGTGCTGGATATGCTAATTACCCTGAATCGATCATTACATATTGCATACATGTACCAAAATATTACTCTGTACTCCATAAACATGTACAATTATTATGTGTCAAATAATAAATAAATAAAAATGGAAGAAATAAAGGATGTATGGAAATTAAGTGCAATACACTAGAAGCTTTTTGTGGGTTTGAATGTTTTTCACAAAATAAAAAGTCTAACTTAAAAAAACCTTACAATAATGCTGGATATTTCAAGCAACCACAATCCCTTATCTAAAATTCTGAAGGTCAAAAGCTCTGAAAACTGAGTTTTTAAAATAACTTATTTGGCAACAAAGCCCCACCTGAACTGCCATAAGGCTGTTTATGGCCTCAATTTACCGCCTTGCTATGACTACGCATTGCTGCAGAAGTATCAATATCCCATCATTCAGTCGATGCAGTTTCACTGACAGTGGTTCATGTGTCCGGCTCTGGGCCTGGTACCAGGGAGGCAAAACAGGGAGGCAGGGCCCTACTCTTCAAGAGCCCAGAGTGGAAGGGAGCGAATGCCCAAGCTATCATGAGATCAGCAGAACCCAGCAGAGGCCTGAGGGTGGGGGAAGATGAGGAACAGGGGCAGAGAAGGCTTTCTGGGAGATGGGATGCTTGTTCATCAGATGAGTGGAGAAGGTGAGGACACTTTAGGTGGAGTGTAGCATGGGAAAATGCTTGCAGGCTTAACAGCCTTGCCTATTTGGGAAACTTAAGTCAATTGTCTGATGGGAACGACAGGGGAGGAAGGAAGAGAAAACACGGCCACGTCATGAAACTGAGTCTCTTAGCATGGGGTTACCTGCTTTTTTGATCCTGAAGTTCCTGGAGAGCTACTGGGGAGGTTTTGTTATTACACAATATTTAATACAGAAAACACACACACACACACACACACACACACACACACACACACACACAGATATGAGGTAGGCAGCTTCTAAAAGAGCTCTCAGTAATTTCCGCCTCCTGGAATACACTTGGGTAATTCCGCCCCCTTGAGTGTGGGCTGGACCTAGTAACTTGCTTGTAATGAATAGAATATGGCAAAAGCAATAGGTTTTCATCCTGAGATGAGGTTATAAAAGCCTCTGGCTTCTTTCTGGCCTGCCTCTTGCCCCATCGCTCACCCACTCTAATAAAGCCAGTGCCATGGCACGAAACTGAGGGTGGGCTTTGGCCAAAAGCTATCAAGGATCTGAGAGCCTCAGTCCAACAGCTCACGAGGAACAATCACGTGAGTGAGCCTGGAAGTGGTTTCTTTCCGGTAGAGTCTTTCTTGAGTTGCCTGCAGCCCCAGGTGACACCTTGCAACCTATAAGAGTCCCTTTCGGAGGTGGAAAACCCAGATTTGTAATTCATAGAAACTATGAGATGATAAATACCTGTTACTTTAAGTTATTGAGTATCAGGGTAATTTGTTATGCAGTGATAGATAAGAGAAATATTTTCTTCTGACAAAGGTAACTATCATGTAGAATTTTGTGTTTATCATTCCCTTGGTTTTATCATTTTGACATGGATGTATGTTTGCCTAAACAAATTTTGTTGAGTTTTGCCAGATTTTGTACTTTACATCAACAGAATCATGTCATTGGTATGCTTCTGTGACTTGTTTTTCTTATTCAAAATTAAGTTCCTGAGATTGAGCCACATTGATGATGTAGTTCATTTTCACTTATGTGATGTATTTCCTCATACTCCTGTGCATGGACTCTCAGAAGGCTTTCAGAGTTTTGCTGTTTCAGCCAGGCTGCTATGAACATGCTGTGTGACTCCTAGAACACGGGAGTCAGGATTTATCTGGACAATTATAGGCCTGGGGTGAAAGTGCCAGTTTATACCTTGTAAGTATTTTCAACTTTATAATATAGTGAAGATTTTTTCCCAAAACGCTGATACCACTTAACACTTCCAACTAGAGTACATAAACATTTCTTTGTTCCACATCCATTTGATATTGTCTGAATTATTACCTTTTGCCTCTTTAATAGTTGCAACATGACATTTCATTACGATTTTAATTTGCATTTTCCTAACTATCATACTATTAACATGACCATTTTTAAACATGTTTATTGCATATCAGGTTTTATTCTCCTGTGAAATACTTATGACTTTTGGCCAGGTTTTTACTGGACTGTCTTTCACTTATCGATTCATAGATATTCTTTATATATTCTATTTCTATCTCTCATCAGTCATCCGTGTGGAAAATATATTTTTCCGTTTTTTGAATTATCTTTTCATTCTTTTTGGAGTACTTTGAGAGAAAAAGTTTTGAAGTTTAACATAGGCCCATTTATCAATCATTTTTAATATCTTTTTAAAGCACTTTTAATATTTTGCTTAAGAAAGCCCTTTCTCTCACTCGTTTACAGACTTTCTCCTATATTTTCTTCTTCCAGTTGTAAAAGTTTAGCTTCTCACGTTTAAGGCTAATCCATCTGAAATCGCTTCTTTTAGAATAGTATGAGGTATCCACCAATTGGATATGAATATTTAATTATATATTTTTTCATATGGATAACTTTGAAACAGCACTATTTTGTTGGATGGTCAAGCCATCTCTCACTGATTTGCAATGTTGTCTCTGACACAGTCACGTTTCTTCATAGGTGTGTCTCTGTTTCTGGGCTCTGTCTTCTGTTGCATTATTCTAGTTGTATATCCCTGTACCAAAACCATACTGTCTTAATTACTCTAACTTATAATAATAATGTTACTATATCCTATTCTTCTTCTTTGGAAGCATCTAGGCTATGCTAGTCCTTTGTTCTGCCATGTACATTTTGGAATTATTTTAACAAATTCTAAGAAAAAGTTATTGAGCTTCAATTTTGTAGAACTAATAGGTCTATTAGACACAATTGGCATCATTCTAATACCAAGTTTTTCTAACCATAACAATTCCTATCCAATTATTTGGGACTTCTTCAAAAGCTTTCCAAAAGAGTTATTTTTTTCACATTTTCTTCCTATATTTTCTGAGCTTTATGTTCAGCTATATGATTTTTTGTGGTTGCATAAAAAAGGCATTATTTAAAATTTGTATTTTGTTTCTTGCCTACAGTGTTTTCTATATATCCAGCAACATTGTTAAACATATATTAATTCTAATAATTTACCTATGGATTCTTTTCAGTTTTCCATACTGATGATCATAATAGCTTCATTTCTTCCTTTTTAATTGTTTCTGGCTAGGACCCTAATTATGATATTGAATAAAAGTGATAAAAGCAGGCATTCTTGATTTGTTCTTGATTTTGAAGAAACTACTGTAACACATCACTTTAAGTATGATGTTTACTATAGGTTTATTGAAGATATTTTCTATCAGGTTAAATAATTCTCCTTCTATTTCTAGTTTGCAAAGAGTTTTATCTCAAGTGAATATAACATTTCACTAAATGCTTTTTCACACCTGTGAAGATCATGTGGTTTTTCTTCACTAATCTGCTGATGTGAAAAATTTACACTGATAATTTTTTAAATGTTAACTAACCTTGTATTGCTGGGATTAACCCAATTTCATTATAAATTTATTATATTTTTAAAAAGGCCATCAATAAATTCCATTTGTTTTGAGCCTGTCAAGTTCATGAATGAGATTGGTCTGCAATTTTTCATACTGCCCTCTTGTTGCCTGCTTTTGCAATCAAGATATAATAATCAAAAAAATGAATTACAGAGTGTACTATTATTTTCTGTTTTCTGGAAAAATATATGTACATTTGCAATGATCTGTTCCATAAGTGGTTGATGAGACTTGATGGTTAAAATCTAGGATTTCTGGGTGTGCTATGAGAAAATTTTAAACCACAGATTAAATTTCTCTTCACAAGACAGTGTTAATTAATTTGATAAGTGATTCTCATGAACTTGTTAATTTCATCTAAATTTTAAAAATGCTTAGTATAATATTTTGATAATCAACACAGTTAAGATGAGTTGCATATTTTTGAAACAGAAATAAAAATTCTAGTGGCTTAAGCTGGTTTCATTTTTGTTGTATAATGGTAAGATCAAAGGTTGGTTGCCTAGAGTGGTATGGTTGCTTCACATTGCTATCTGGGATGATTTCTTTGTCTTGCTGCTTAGTCACGTCCTGTGTGCTTGTGATTACCTTGTCACAAGTTGCTTGGCCTCAAGCATGATGACAGCATTCCAGGCAAGAGGGAGTAAAAAGGTAAAGGGAGTGAGATATGGTCCAAGTAGAGATAGACAACTGGTGCAAGGTTTCTATTCCATAGCTGAAACTGCAAAGGCAAATGCACTAAGTGGTAAAACATATCAAGCATTTGAAAAACCAGGGGAAACTAGTATCTAGAGGTATTGGCATTGGGTGGCTATTGTTAAGCTCTATCACAGCTCTAGAAAGAATTAACAAATGGCTGAGTGATTAGCAGGTCATTAAAAGCCGAGTGTGAAAGCCAGGGGGGCTTCCTTAGCAGCACACAAAGAAGGGCTCATCTCTGCAGTAGGAGGGCAAGGAGACTAAGGACCAGGCCTAGGATCTAATCATCAGAGCAGTCCAGCTCCAAAGATTGAATTCCCAACCAACATAGGTCTACTATGCCCAGGACAGAGCTGTGATTGGGAAATAATGAGGCACATGTGACACAGTCATCTGGGTTGATGCTTCTGAAAATCTTAAATGCCTACTCTAGTGCTGGCAAGTGGCACAATAACAAAGTCACGACAGTGGCAGAGATAAAGGCCCTGCCTGGGCCCAGCAGAAAGAGATGAAGGCCCTGCCTGGGCCCAGCAGAAAGAGATGAAGGCTCTGCCTGGGCCCAGCAGAATGGGCTTCCACCCGTAGAGGCTGATCAAGCTATTGCTGCCACCAAGTGGCCAGCCTTCCGGCAACGGAGACCAATGCTAAACCCCAGACATGACACCATTCCTTGAGGGGTCCTGGCAGCTAGGAAGTGGGAAGTTGATTCTATCTGGCCTTTTGCATTAGGGAAGGGCCAGATATTTGTCTGGACAGAACTGGACATATATTTTACATATGGGTTCACCTTTCCTGACAGCACCTTCATCTGAGAACTTACAGAAAATATGACCCATTGGCACATCACATCAGACCAGGGGGCCCACTTTCCAGAGAAGGTGGTGTAGGAGCAGGCCTGTGATCACAAGATCTACTGGTTATATCATACTTACCACCCAAAAGCTTCGGACCTCATAACCTTGCAATGGCCTGTTGAAGGCACCGCTGAAGTTCCAGTTCACAGGTGACACTGAATAAAAAAGATGGGACACTATCCTCCAGGATGTTGTATACAAACCAAAAACTATTAGGTGGATCTGCATTCCCAAAAGGAGGAATGCATGGGTCCAAAGGGGTGATTCCCACTTATCACCTCTAGCTGGTGAGTTTCATCTTCTTGCCACTCCGGGCTCTGCAAACTTAGAAGTCTGGGTCCCCAAAGAGAGGAACACTTATGCCAAGAGCTCACTTGAATCATAAGCTGCATCTGCCACCTAGGCATGTCAAGTTCTTCATGGCCAGCAGGCAAGAATAGGGGTCTTCATTTTATCAAAAAGAATTGACCCGCATCATTAGGAGAAACTTAGGGTTTTCTGCTGCACAATGAGGGCAGGGAGGAATAAACGTGAACCAGAAGATCCACTTGGATCCCTCCTGGTATTCACTTTCTCAATTTTGATGGTAGCTAGGCAAGTGCAGCAGACTTGCCCTGAGAAGGGTATGGTGACCAGACATTGAGACACTGCAGAGATAAGCGTCTGCATCACGTCATCATATGAACCACTAAGACCAGCATAAGCACGACCTGAGAGTGGGGGAAATCTAAAATAACCTGGGGAAGAGGGAAGCAATGAGTATAGTTGTAGCTTCAAGATCAGCTGCAGTTTTCCTCTTAAGTTTCCTTCAGGAAGAGTTTTCCACTGGAATACCAGTTGATAGTGTTGTTCAGATCTTCCAAAATACACTGGAGAGGTGGATCTGGACTACAGTGGACAGGGAAAGGCATCAGATCACCGTTTCAAGAAATCTGTTCTTTTCCTCTAAGTTGTTGCATGTATTGGCATAAAGATCTTCATGTTTGCTTATTATCTTATTATTTCAGTATTTGTAGCATTGGTAGTATTTGTCTCTATTTTATTTTTGATATTGTTAACTTGTGTCTTAGTCTTTTTTTTTTTTTTTTAGACAGGGTCTCAGTCTGTCTGAAATGCAGTGGTACAATGTCAGCTCACTGCAGCCTCAACTTTCTTGGACTCAAGTGATCCCTCTACCTCAGCTTCCCAAGTAGCTGGGACTACAGGCACATGCCACCATGCCCAGCTAGCTTTTAAATTTTTTGTAGAAATGAGGTTTCACTATATGCTTAGGATGGTCTCAAACTCCTGGGCTCAAGTGATCCTCCCGCCTTGGCCCCCAAAGTGTTGGCATTACAGTTGTGAGCCGCCATGCCCAGCCTGTCTTACTCTTTTTATCAGTCTAGCTAGGGTTGTATCAACTTTATTAATCTTTCAAAAAATCAGCTTTTAGTGTCATGAATGTTTTATACTTTTCATTTTATTGATTTCTTTATTATTACCTTTATTATTTCCTTTTTTGTACTTAGGGATAAATTAGCTCTTCTTTTTCTAGTGTTTTAAGGTGGGAGCTTAGATCTTTGATTTTATACTTTTCTATTTTAACCATTAAAATCATTTATTTCCCTTTAAGCACAACATTAAATACATCCCACAAATTTTGATATGATGTTTTCGTGATCATTCAGTTCAAAGTATTTTCTAAATAATCTTGTGATTTCTTCTTTGACCCATGGATTATTTAGAAGTATGCTGTTTAACTTCAGAATATTAGGAAGGATATTTCAGGTATTTTTCTGCTATTAATTTCTGATTTAATTCTACTTTAAATAATAGTCTGTATTATTTAAATCCTTTTACATTTACTGAGACTTCTTTTATGACCCAGTATATAGTCTATGTTGGTGAACGTACCATATGCATTGAAAAGAAAGCTTTTTGCTTTATTAGATGGAGTATTCTATAAATGCCAATTAGATCAAGTTGGTTGATACTATTGTTCAAATCTTCTATATCTTTACTGACTTTTTGTCTATTTGTTCTACCACTTATTAAGACAGGAGTGTTGATATTTCCAACAATAGTTACAGATTTATCTATTTTTACTTTCAGATGTAAGCTTTTGCTAGGAGTATGTCTATTTTATGTGATATTAATATAGCCACTTAGCTTCTTATGCTTAGTGTTTGCATGGTATATCTCTTTTCATCCTTTTATTTAATTCTAATCTCTCTGTGTATCTGTATTTAAAATGGGTGCTTCTGCATGTTCTCACTTATAAGTGGGAGCTGAATGATGAGAACACATGGACACATGGCAGGGAACAACACACACTGGGGCTGGTCGGAGAGGCAGGGAGACAGAGCATCAGGAAGAATAGCTAATGAATGCTGGGCTTAATAGCTTAATACTTAGGGGATGGGTTGATCTGTGCAGCAAACCACCATGGCACATATTTACCTATGTAACAAACCTGCATACCCTGCTCATGTATCCCTGAACTTAAAACAAAAGCTAGGCTGGGCGCCGTGGCTCACGCCTGTAATCCCAGCACTTTGGGAGGCAAAGGAGGGCAGATCACAAGGTCAGGAGATCGAGACCATCACAGCTCACACAGTGAAACCTGTCTCTACTAAAATTACAAAAAAATTAGCCAGGCATGGTGGCGGGTGCCTGTAGTCCCAGCTACTTGGAAGGCTGAGGCAGGAGAATGGTGTGAACCTGGGAGGCAGAGCTTGCAGTGAGCAGAGATTGTGCCACTGCACTCCAACCTGGGTGACAGAGTGAGATTCTGTCTCCATAAATAAATAAATAAATAAATGTTGAAGAAAATAAATAAATAAAATGGGTGCTCAATGTCACCAAACTGAAGAGGGCAGAGAAGAAAGAACAATTCTAAGTAACTTTGGAAAACAGTGTTTTGACTATAAAGTGTACAATATTGTACTCTACTTCGTAAATTTGTTTTTCAGAGGAGTGAAATTTACAATTTTTAAATGGCTTTCTGTGTGTTCTAGGACTCACCATGAACAATGAGAACCAGGTTTCTCACTGTCAGAGAAAGAAGTTACAAATAAAGGAAAGGAGACTGTTAGAGTGAACACTGTGGTGCTGGTTTAGAATAGAATGTATTAGTATGAACTCATGGTACTAGATATACAGCTATATACATATAGATATATGGCTATAGATATAGATATATACATGTATGTGTATATATTGGTTCTGTTGCTGAGACGGCCTAGAAGTCATGATACCCTATGAACAATGATTACACCTGGTGCTTAGATATTGTTTCTAAACAGCATCCTCCAACAAAAGCAACTAGTGATGCTTGGAGAAATGTCTGATTCCATGGCTGGAATAGGCAAGTACAAGATGAATGTGAAACATCTTGTGGTGCCAGAAAGAAAGAAAACGCACAAAAATAGTGAAGGTATGTTAAAATGAGACAGAAGAAAACTTGAAGTAGATTCCAGTGGCTAACTCTGGAACAATTTGAACAAAAGAACAAGTAATAATCAGTATATTATTACACATAGAATAAATCGAATAACCACCATAGTGGTATAAATAAATAATTGGGCTGGGTGTGGTGGTTCACGTCTGTAATCCCAGCAATTTGGGAGCCCGAGGTGAGATGGGCTCAAGTGTCACTTGAGGCCAAGACTAACCTGGGCAATATAGTGAGACTACATCTCTATAAAGAAAGTAATAAATAATTGCATAAATAAATAAATTGGGTGAAGACACCATTCTTCCTTATAATAGAATTCCAAAGAATAAACGTAGAAGGAATGTGGAAATAGAAAGTCACCATTTGGAAGACACAGCAGTAATAATTGTTTCCTTTTCTTCATGAGCCAACAGCTACTGGGTATTTGCCAGCCTTCCTTGCCAGTAGGTGTGGCCATCTGACTGGTTTCTAGCCAGTAAAATGTGAGCAGAAGTTATATGCTCCCCTACGATCATTCTCTTTTCAGCTGACTTAGAGATAGATAATCTAAAGTGTGGTCCTTAAACCAATAGCAGCAGCAGCACCCATGAACCTATTAGAAATGTAAATTCATGGGCCATACCCTTGGACCTCCTAAATCAAACTCTGGGGGTAACACCTAGCAATCAGTGTTTAAACGTCCCTCTAGGTGTTTTGGATACATGCTAAAGTTTGAGAACCACAGCCCCAGTGCAACCTTAGAAGGCACATGTGGAGAACAGCAGAGCCTCAGGCAGCCGAGTCCCTGAAAGGCTGCTGGAGAAGAACACTTGTTCCTCTGTCCAAGACTACTAAATGAGGAAGAAATAAATGTCTACCATGTTGAACCACTACGCATTTATGTCTCTAAACTACTGTACTCTAACTAGCCCTAACTAAATAATACTCAACTCATTAATTTTCAGCCTTTTTCCTTTTCTAATATGCAGACTTAAATTTTAAATTGTTTTTCTGAAGACTACTTAAGCTGCCTCTTAACCTTGACTGGGCCACAGGGTGTGCCCAGATATTTGGCCAAAAATTATTCTGGGTGTGTTTGTGGAGGTGTTTTGGATGAGATTCACATTTATGTATTTTTCAGATGGAGTCTCACTTTGTCACCCAGGCTGGAGTGCAGTGGTACAATATCGGCTCACTGCAACCTCCACCTTCTGGGTTCAAGTGATTCTCCAGCCTCAGCCTTCTGAGTAATGAGACTACAAGTGTACACCACCACGTCCAGCTAACTTTTTTATATTTTTAGTAGAAATGGGGTTTCACCGTGTTGGCCAGGCTGGTCTCAAACTCCTCCTCAAGTGATCTGCCCACCTTGGCCTCCCAAAGTGCTGGGATTACAGATATAAGCCACCATGCCTGGCTGAGATTAACATTTAGATCCGTAGACTGAGTAAAGCAAACTGGCCTTCCTAATGTGGGTGGGCCTCGTCCAATCAGTTGAAGGCCTGAATAAAAGGCAAAGTAAGAACACTCCACCTGCCTGACTGCCATCAAATTGGAATGTTGGTTTTTCCCTGCCTTCAGACTCAGGTGGAAACATGAGTTCTTGCTGGGCCTCATGCATGCCAGCCTTTGAACTAGAACTCCAGCACTGCCTCTCCTGGGTCTCCATAATCATGTGAATCAGTCAGTCTCCATAATCATGTGAACCACTTTCCTAATATATACCATTGGTCCTGTTTCTCTGGAGAACCCTAATACAAGCTGCATCTCACCAGTTTTGACATTTAGAATTTTTACTATCATTCAGTTCCAAGTCTTTGTTTCACTTGAGTTATCTGACCTATGGATCATCTAGAAGAATGTCTTAATTTCCAAACATATGTGGTTCTTCAATTTCCAAACATATGTGGTTCTTCAATTTCAAAATATGTGGTTCTTCAATTATCTCCTTGTTGATTTCCAGCTTAGTTGTATTGTGGTCAGAGAACAAACCTCTGTATGATTATAATACTTTGGAATTTGTTGAGGTTCTTTCAATTCTTGTGGTTGAGGTTCTTCTTGTGGTTCTTTCAATTCTTATGGTTCTTTTCTATCTCACTTTTGACTCTATATACTGTGGAAATTTTTTAAATATATGAAAATTTTTAATAATTATATCTTTAGTGAAATAAATCTTTTATGTATCATGAGGTAACCTTCTTGAATTTTAGTAATGCTTTCTTGCCCTAAAGTGAGTTTTATTTGAGAGTAATATGACTGTTTTCCTTTGGGTAATGTTTTCACACCTTATCCTCTTCATTCCTTTATTTTCAACTTTAGCATACCTTTAGGTTTTAGCCATGTCTCTTACAAATGGTTTGTTGGTTGTTGTAGTTTCAAAATCCTGTCTGATAATCTTTAAATCAGAACATTTGGTCCATTCCCACTTAATGTACCTATAGTTTGGCCCTTGAACAATGTTGAGGTTAGGGGCCCCGACCCCCTACACAGTTAAACATTCACGTGTAACTTTTGACTCCCCCAAACTAAAGTACTTATAATCTATTGTTGACTAGAAGACTTACCAATAACATAAACAGTTGATTAACACACATTTCATATGTTAAATATTATATACTGTATTTTTAAAATAAAGTAAGAGAAAAGAAAATCATAAGGAAGAGAAAATAAATTTACAATTAAGTGAAAGCAGATCAACATAAAGGTCTTTATCCTTGTCATTTTGATGTTGAGTATGAGGAGGAGGAGAAAGAAGAGGGGCTGGTCTTGCCCCTCTTGTCTCAGGTGTCAGAGGCACAAGAAGGGGAATGAAAGGGGAAGCAGGAGAGACTGGCACACTCAGTATAAACTCTATAGAAGTACATCGTAATTTCTGTCTGGCATATTTGCTTTTTCACTTCTCTAAAAATGTTTCTGTATGACACTTAGTCCATTTTGTGTTCCTGTAAAGGAATACCTGAGCTGTGTAATCTATAAAAAAAACAAGGTTTATATGTTTATGGTCCTGCAGACTGTACAGGAAGCATGGAACAAGCATCTGCTTCTGGTGAGGGCCTCAGGAAACTTCCAATTGTGGTCGAAGGGAAAGCGGGGACAGTGTGTCACATGGTAAGAGCGAGAGAGAGAGAGAGAGAGAGAGAGCGAGAGAGCGAGTGTGCAAGAGAAAGCAAGGTGAGGGATGCCACACTCTTTTAAACAACCAGCTCTCATGATGTAATGAAATGAGAACTCAGTCGTTGCTGTGGGGAGGGCACCAAGTCATTCATGAGGGAAGGGCCCCTATTTCCCAAACACCTCTCATTAGGCCTCACCTTCAACACTAGCGATTAAATTGTGATTTGGAGGACACAAATATCCTAACTATATCAGGTACAAATTCTCCTTTCACCTTTTGCTTTGGCTTCATTGCTGATATCATAGAATGTTCCATGTTGTAAAAGAAGTCAAAAGTAGTCTTGAATAATCAGAATCCTTCTGCCAGATTGCTTAATGTCAAGTTGTTTTCTGTCACTGCCTCCTCTACATCTTCATCCTTATCATCTGGCGCTGGTTTGGAAGCACTTATCTCTGTCAAGTCACCTTCTCTTAATTCCTCTGGCATTGTGTCTATTGGCTCTTGAATTTCTCCAAGATCTGTATCTTAAAACTCTTCAGCCCCTATCTGTTTTGCCCACAGCCACAGTGTATTTCATGATATCTGTGATTGGCTCTGTCATGAAGCCTCCGAATTCATGCACAAGATCTGGACACAGTTTTCTCCAGCAGGAATTTCCTGTTTCAAGTAATAAGACAATCTAAATGGATTGTCTTAATTAGATTGTCTTGGAAACTTGATGTCTATAAAAAAGATGTCATAGGGCCCAAATACCTGAAACAATCTAAGAATATGGCAACAGCAATGGCATTTTCAATAGTGTAATCCTTCCAGACTTTCATGATGTTCTCTCTCTCAGGGTTCTCTTCCACAGCATTGACAATCCCTTCCACAGAATACTGTGTTTAATTAACCTCAAACCTTATGACCCCCAGATCTCTGATGATCTGGTGGTCAGTGGCTGATTTAGAGACATTGTGTTTGGGGCAAGTAGACCACTTTGATACCCTTGGTATTGAACTCATGGAGTTGAACTCATGGTGCCCAGAGGCATTATCCAATATCATAAGAGCTTTAAAAGGCAGTCCCTGGGGAGTGAGGGGCAAGGGGAGGCAGAACATTAGGACAAATACCTAATGCATGTGGAGCTTAAAACCTAGATGATGGGTTGACAGATGCAGCAAACCACCATGGCACATGTATACCTATGTAACACACCTGCACGTTCTGCACATGTATCCCAGAACTTAAAATGAAAAATAAATAAATAAATAAATAAATAAATAAAACAAAAAAAGACAGTCCCTTATTGACAAGGTACTTCCTGAATTCAGGGACAGAGCACTGATGGAACCAATTCAGAAAAAGGGTTCTTCTTGTCCAGGCCTTCTTGTTGTACAGCCAAAAGACTGGCAGCTGATTTTTAACTTTTCCCTTTAAGACTTGGGGGTTAGCAGTAAGGGGGTTATAGGTAAGGACAGTCCTGATCATAAACCTGACTACATTTGCACACATCAGTAGAGTTAGCCTACCCCTTCCAGCCTTAAATTCTGGTGCTCACTTCCCTTCCTTACTAATTAATGTCTTTTGTGGAATTTCCCCCCCACAGAATAGGGCACTTTGGTCTGCATTAAAAACCTGTTCAAAGCCTGGGTTACACAGCAAGACCCTGTCTCTACAAAAAAACAAAAGAAAAAAACTTAGCCAGGCCTGGTCATGTGTGCCTATGGTCCTAATACTTGAAAGGCTGAGGTGAGAGAATTGCTTGAGCCCAGAAGTTCAAAGTTACAGTGAGCCATGATGGCACCATCGCACTCCAGCCTAAGTGACAAAGCAAGACCCACTCTCTAAAAAACAAAAATGAAAACAATACGAAACAAAAACCTGTGTAGGCAGCTATCCTTTCTCCTCAATGATTTTCCTAATGGTTTCTGGGAATGTGTGTGCTGTCTCTCGGTTGGCAGACGCTGCTTCTTCTGTTATCTTGACAGTTTTAAAGCCAAATATCTTCCAAAATTATCAAACCATCCTTTGCTGGCATTACATTCTCCAGCTTTAGACCCCTCTCTTTTCTTTTAAGTTGCCATATAATGACTTCACCTTTTCTCAAATCATATTAATCTATAGGTAATGCCTTTTTAATAGCCATCCTGCCTCACATAAAAGCTGCATTTGCAATGAGACAAAAAAGTAGTTCAGAAAAAAGTGCCAGGTTTTCACACCTGCTGAGTAGCCACAGCCATGGCTTCACAAATTTTTCTTTTTGTATAATGGTCCTTAGCTAGATTAATTTATCTTGAATGGCAGGCCAATGCAGCTGCGGACCTCAATCTATAGCACACATCAAGCAATTAAACTTTTTCTTGTAATGTCATGCATTTCTTTGCTTCTTGGGAGCACTTCCAACACTTATAGTTGTATTTTGCATGAGTCTAATGGTGTTACTCAAGGTTTATGGTATTGCACTAAACACTACAAAAAATACCTGAGAAGCAAGAGACACCACTTTTTACTGCAATGAACAATTTACTGGAGACAGGAACTGCTCATCTGAGATGATTAGCGTCATGTCACGTGGCATTTTCAATGGATACTTGCAATACTTGGGCTTACCACAATAGCAACAAGAGGTGGCTATAAAATTATTACAGTAGTAAAGTATGTACTAGTTAATTTTGTATGGTTATAATACTGCCTGTTTACATTTGCTTACATTGCTCTGGACTGCAAATGGCACCATGTATGGTTTGTTTGTGAGCATAAATTTTGATAAATTTTGACTTTTCAAAATAGATTTGTATATATTCCATGGTAGTAAATGATAAAGTAGTATCTACAATTATTTTATGCATTCATCACATACTGTGGAGACAAAAGTGACACCATCTTGGATGGTAATCCATCGTGTTGACTTATGATTGACCCCAGTCTCATGAATCCCTCCTGATTTCTACTTTATTTACTATCCTTAAAGTAAGAGCATGTACTCACTAAATCTTGCCTTTAGATCAAAGCAACCTTAATGTTATTGCACAAATTATAGGCTATGATGCACACAGGATTCTTACCTCTTCTGGAGGGTGGCCTCTAACTGTTTTGCACAGATCATGTACTCCCTTTTTCGATGGTATAAAGCCCTGGGGCTGAGGGTAACAGCAAAGCTCTACCTGTCTTGCAGCGGCCCAAGACCATGCTTCTGTTGGTAAGTTCTCTAAACCAATTGCCCTATACTGACAAACTGGACTTGTTTGCCTCATTCTTTGATTTCTAGGCTCCTTCCGTGTCTGCATATATGGCTCTGTCATGGAACACACATGAAACTTTTTCTTAATTTTTTTTGTTACCTCTAGGCTACATAGTTTGTGAGGGTTTTTTTTTTCCCCAAATTGTTACAAATCTCCAAAAAATGTTTCAATATACTTATTGAAAACAGTCTGTGTATTAGCAAACCCTTGCAGTTCAAACCTGTGATGTTCAAGAGTCAATGGTACTGATAGATTTGGATTTAAAACTGTGTAATTTCATGGTTTCTCCTTTCTGGCCTTCCTTTGAACTGATTTTTAAAAAAGAATTCTTTCATGTTTTCTCCTTCTACAAGTATACTAGTTACACTATTTATGTTCTTTTATGGTTACCCTTATTACAATATGTATACTTAACAAAAATTAAAATTAGTCTTCATCTTCTTCCTGGATAACACAATGCTTTGTAGAACACTTTAACTCCATTTCTCTCCCTCCTTACTTTCATAAAATTGTCACAGACTATATTGTGTGTATACATATATATGTGTGTGTATGTGTATATATATATGTGTGTGTGTGTGTATATGTATCTTTTTTTTTCCCGAGACAGAGTCTTGCTCTGTGGTCCAGGCTGGAGTGCAGTGGTGTGATCTTGGCTCAATGCAACCTCCATCTCCTGGGTTCAAGCAATTCTCCTGCCTCAGCCTCCTAAGTAGCTGGGATTACAGGCATGTGCCACCATGCCCGGCTAATTTTTGTATTTTTAGAAGAGACAACGTTTCACCATGTTGGCCAGGCTGATCTCGAACTCCTGACCTCAGGTGATCCTCTCGCCTCAGCCTCCCAAAGTGCTAGGATTACAGGCGTGAGCCACCGCACTCAGCCTATTGTGTATATTTTACTTATTACTTTTTATATGGTAAATCACCTTTTGCACTTGCCCACCTGTTTTGTTTGCCTTTTTTTCTTCCATCTTAGTTCTTCTGATATCACATTCCTTCTGCCTAAAGTACATCCTTTCTGGTTTCCTGACATCTTTAAAAATTTAATTTTAAAAAATATTCAAGGGCTACATAGTGATGTTTTGTTACATGCAATGTATAGTAATCAGATGAGGGTAATTAGCATATCCATAATCTCAAACACTTATCATTTGTTTTGGAAACATTTAATATTCCTCCTTCTAGCTATTTGAAACTATCTATTATTGCTAACTATAGTCATCCTACAGTGGTATAGAACAGGATTTCCTTTGGTGAGCTTGAGCTGCTGCTAGTGGCAAACTGTTTTAATTTTTCTGAAATTTATTTCACCGTCATTCCTAACCCATCATCCAGGTAGCAGAAATCAGTATCTTCACTTTGTTTTCATATTCTTCCATTTCACTACAATGTTTATAGGCATGTTTTAATCTTATTTAGAATGCATTGTGATTCATGGAGCTATGGCTTCATGTTTATCATCAATGCTGGAAGTTTTCCAATTACCTTTTTTTTTGAGACGGAGTCTCCCTTTGCTGCCTAGGCTGGAGTGCAGTGGTGCAATCTTGGCTCACTGCAACCTCTGCCTCCCGAGGTCAAGTGATCCTCCTGCCTCAGCCTCCCGAGTAGCTGGGATTACAGGGGCCTGCCACCACACCTGGCTAGTTTTTGTATTTTTAGTAGAGACCGGGTTTCACCATGTTGGCCAGGCTAGTCTCGAACTCCTGACCACAAGTGATCCGCCTGCCTCAGCCTCCCAAAGTGCTAGGATTACAGGCGCGAGCCACCGTGCCTGGCCTCCAATTACCTTTTAAAATAGTCTCTTCTCCATCCTCTCCATTTACTCTAGAACTCCGATCAGAAGTACATTAGACATGCTCATCCCATTCTCCATGATACCTAACTTTTCTTCCACATAGTTCTCTTATCTCTTTGCTGTCTTCTGGGTGAAGCACTTTAAAGAGATAAGTACCTAGTTTATGCTTTTATTTTGCATTATTGTTAAAAATGCTTAACATGAACACATCTTAAATGTACAGTGACAGTTTGGATGTGTCGCTGCCCAAATCTCATATTGAAATGTAATATCCAGTGTCGTAAGTGGGGGTTCTGGTGGGAGGGGATTGGATCAAGGGGGTGAAATAATGCTTCATTTTAATTCATATTGATGTCCAATTGCTCCAGTACAATTTTTTCAAGTTAGGAAAACAAAAAAAACCACACCCTAAGAATCAGTATCTAATTTAGGAAGGTATAGATCAAATAGTCTGGGCCTCTAAAACACCTAAGTTCATACTAAGGAGACTGATCATATTAGAGAACCTTAAAAGTCAAGATTCAGAAGTAATGGCTGAAGAATGTTAGGGCTGTTTATCCTTGACAATGAAAGACTCAAGGAAGAATTCTGTAGTGCATTGGAAGAGCAGGCAGGGGACCTGGAAACAGAGAATCAGGGGTCTAGTAGTAAATTGTTTGGTTGCATTTGATAAGCTCCTGAGTTAGATTAGGTTTGGAATCGTGGTCTACCCCTGGTTTTAAAATCTCAAGAAATTTACACCTTTTGAGTCAATTCCTAGGAGGTAAGAACAAAAGAAAATGGGTTATTTTTCCCTACTTGGGCTGAAACACTTTGACCTTTAACAAAGAATGCCCCTCCCCATATCAGCCTGTAAAATTTGTATCCGTTTCAAAGTTTAAAAATGCCATTTTCTCCATGCAACCAGATTTTGCTAAAAGAATTAATAGTTTCAGAGAACACAGATCATGCTGACACTCCTGAAGCTCATAGACAGTATGATTAAGAGCAACTTACATAAGACAAACTAGTATCTGTTAAATCTGATTTTCTAGGATGTTGCCAATCATTCTTTGGGAGAAAAAAACTTCGAGAGGTTCCCCACTGGCCTCAGGATATCATCTAAGGTCTATATACATTAGCTTCTAAGACAGTTCATACCGTTCTTATGTATTCAACTCTGTTTCTGATTACTTCCTAATGTTTCATTCAGAGCCAACTTCTATCCATCTTTCCTTTCAAATGAAGTTTCTAAAACATCATCCTAGCGTCAAGTGCTGATGAATAACCTAGTGTAGTAAATAAAAAAACACAGGACTAAGATTCAGAGCACTCAAGTTAAGAGTCCAGTTGTGACTAATATTCCTCTGTAATTGGATCTATGGGCTATTAAGAAATCACATGAAACCACTGTATAAACAACACTCTATATACATAAATCTTGAATTGATTCAATACATATTAAGGCAGTCAGCTGGTCTATACAGTGTGAAAATAAACAAAAGGGAAGTCAGGCTGAGGCAGGAGAATCGCTTGAACCTGGGAGGCAGAGGTTGCAGTGACCCGAGATCACACATAGGCGATAAGAGTGAAACTCCCTATCAAAAAAAAGGGGGGGGGGACATTTAATTACATTTTGCTTGCCTGAGTTTTATCAGTTGTATAGCTGTTACACTAGAACCTTAAGAAATCATGAACTCACAAATTACTTCCTCTATCACGGCTCCCAATGTTCAGTAATAAACACAGACACACACAACTTGCAACGCTTGTGCTCAATCTTAACCATTATTTTGCCAGTGCCTTCAGTGCAAAGTACTATTAAAGCCAACAATTTCAGATTTATGTTAATGTTGAAATACAAAATATATTTTGTCCTGGTTTCTTCACCTACAAGACTGGACAATGTTTGATGTTAACTACAATTCAGGAAAACCTAATAGACAAAATGTAAAGCAAGTGGGCACTACATAGCATTTTATCTGTGTCATCTGTATTTCGATCTAATATATGTGGATTCATTTGGTTATTCTAACAAGTTCTCACCTCTGTATTTTTCATATCAACTTTCACAAAGGCTGAAATGAAAACATGAAAAGCTTTGGATAAAAGTCAATAAACCTGTGGAAGATACGCAAGATTTCTTTCTATACTACGAGGGAGTTGGATTACTTGACCTTTTGGTTCCTTTAGACATCACTAGTCTAACAGATACAAAGTGCTCAAGATAAGGTTTGCTGACTGAATCAAACGAGCCTAATACTTAACCTGAAAATGGCAATAGATTTTTGTTCCACACATAGGATAATCCAAAAAAGTGTGACTATATTCTCAATAAAATGTTGATGTATTATAGAAAAAGTCACCATATTTTCATAAGTGTATTTTAATTTTTAAAATTTGAACAATTCAAGTAAAAGTCAGCTAGGTAACATAAATACAGAGTAAATGCACGTAATTTACAGCCATGTACATAAATGCAAGATACCAAACCTCACATGAATAGTCCAAAGTTAACACTTTTGAGGTTCACTATTTAGCTATGACTGATAGGTCCTAATTGTTCACATACACGGGGGTATACATTCCAAAAGTTTATAAACACAAAAACTGAGTCAAACTAGAATTTTGTTTCTACAAGGAGTAGCATAAAAATCAGTGTGTAGGTTAATGGGAAATGTAAGCACATGATGGAGAAGAGATCTGAGTGGGCAGAAAGTTTGTACACTGTATTTTATGTATTAAAATCCCTCAAATTTAAATCATTCAGAAATACCTATATTCTTAGGAATGTTAAAGTCATTAGATATTTGAGAAGAAAAGGCTGTACTGTATTCATCAGTTCCAAAGGGGGTCCCTAGATTACTAACAGTCTGGGCAGAAGAGCATGTAAACAACAAAAGGCAGGCATGGACAATTCTTGAAGAGCAAGAAATGGATTGATTTTTAGCACTTAAATCCTTCAAATCTGAATAAATATTTTTAGTGATTTAAAACCAATCTTAAAATGCTGAAATGTTTGTAATCCAGTAACAAACATTATTTTTACCAACCCAAATTCTGCTGGTCCTAATATAGTAATGCTATTCCACAGATAATCTAATGATATTCTATCCTGACTTCAAAGTTACAAATCCACTGTGGGGCACCAATCTAGAAAGGATGGTTCTACAAAGTTACATAATGAGAATCAAGCCAACTTTCGGTGATAGATTTTTTTCTTGGGATTAAAAGCACTGCATGGTATCCCGAAATCACAACTGCTAATTCTTCAGATTTGAATTTTGAAATTTAAAAGTACATACAATCTAAACAATGTGGACTACCTCTACACCAGAAATAAAAAAGTCATGATAAACAGATGAAAAAAAAGTCCAATGCTTTGAATGTTTTTGTTTTTAAACATGAGTCAATTTTTTAAAAACTTCAAAGAAATATTTCAGAGACAAACTTTATATACAACTTTTATATATAGTTTTCTTTTCTGAATTATCTCTGTCATACATAAACTATGGCAGATTGTGCTTAGGGAAAAATACAACTGAAATAAACCTCATTGCTCCTTTCTAGTTGTTGCACAAATAAACAATGTCCAAGACTCTAAGATTTCTTTTCTTTCCAGTACATACATAATACTTTCAAAAGCTGAATATAATGCACTAAAGGTCAACACAAGTTTTACTTGATAAATACAAATAGAATGAGAATATATGTTCATCCTTGAAGGACACTTGTTATGAATATGCTACAACTAAATAATAAGATGTTCCTTAGCTGCTGGTTTTCATATCATTCTTAATCATTTGTGGGGTACTGAGATCAGTAAGACTAGGGAGAGTCTCTACCTTACATTCAACACAATGAATGTTTATGGGTCTTCACAAGGCAAATGGCACTGTATTAGGCAGTAGAAATGGCACCTGAAAAGGCAAACACGATATTCAGACCTCTACAGATTTATTACGAACCCGTTTTTGGTATGTTCCTCATAATATGTGTCAAAGCTGAAATTTACCATGAAAGGTACGAATAATTCCAAAGGTAAGAAAGCTGATTTTGCCTTTGGTCTCCAAATAGATTGGAATATTTTTATTCCAATTGAGCACCTCAAAAACATCCAGTTACTGTTGACCACAAGGAAGTTAAAATGGGGGAATTTAACAGGGCACTATGTTTCATTGGTGACAGCAGAGAAAGCGTGCGATGACACGCTGCAGTATCTATAACGTTGGGGGCACAACAGGGTACACAGAATACCTAAAACATTTATATTAAGGATCTCCAAAACAACATACTTAAAACCCAGAAAAATGTTATGAACACTGTTTCTGCCTAATACATGATCAATTTTTTTTTTTTAAATCTTAACATGGTATTCTCTCCTACTTTCTCACCACCCCCGCCCCCAAAAGGCCACAAAGTGTCATTCTTTTAGATAAAGCCATTGCACAAAACGTACAGTTCAGGTACTGAAATGAGTACCACACACTGGCGTCCAATCGTGGCAGTTTTTATACATCAGAATAGCATAGGCGAAGTCTTTTAAAAGAATTACAGCAAACATCTTTATAAGGGCCATACATGTAACACATTTTAAGTATTAAAAGGTACAGCTGACTCAATAGCAAAATTTAAAAGCTACATCCTGTTAGCACATTTAACCCAAATGAACTTGAATCTTTCTATGATTTACCACTCAGGAAACTAGGACAGAATAAATTTCTTGTCAAAAGCAGTTTGTTTATTTACACAAAACTAGAAGTTAATTAATGTCACTACCTGCTAAAGCAGATAGCAACGAGGCCCTTGTCTGTAATATTTATACTGTCCCAAATATTAACGTCACCTTAAAATGGCAAAACTTTAAATTACTATTTTCTCTACAAAATAAATGTAATCTATCATATATAGACCTGGAAAAAACTCAAAAGTTCAAATTCTTAATGTGAAAGTAGGGAAAGATTCAAAAGTGAAAAATGTTTTATACTTTATGTAAATGATACTTAAGTATGACAAACAGGTGATAATTCAAGTTCATAACTAGTAAGTCACTGAAAGATAAATGCATTCATTCATGTACCACAAAATTAAAGAAGACATGAGGACATGCCGCAGTCAGCGAAATAGCCAAGAATCAACAATTTACTAGTTATTTTGTCCCAAACTATTACCATGTGTTTGGTATGTTAACAATTTAAATATCCACATTAGGCTAAACATCAAGCACCTGTTAGCAGTGGAAACTGAAACATTTTGATGCTAAGAAATATACAAGATATTTAGACGCTATTTCATTGGTTGTCAAAAACAGTGACTACTGCAAATAATTAAATATAAAATATTGTGCCAGGTCCTCTCAGGGAAATGTGAAAATAATACTGACGATCTCATTGTCATTGTTGTGATTTTACTGGAATTAAACAAAAGCCGGAAGTTATAGATTTATGACTGCCAATACTATCTTTGGATAGTTACAATACAGTATGTAAAATTAAAGATGGCTTTGTTTAAAAGACTGCCATAAATCAACAAAACCCAACTGTGTCTGGTGGACATGGTAGAGAGAATGGCAATTTTGAGAGAGGAGTGCTTCTAAAGGCATTTCCTTGGAGGTTCTGAGGTTTTTTTTCTTTCTCCACATTACTGAAAGGCCAAGAAATGTGGTGTGATTACTATAATTCCTACGACAAAACTTCCACTTATAATAGTTACATGTTCCCAAACTATTTTTCTTCTGTCTGCCATGCTGGCTTCCATATTCCATGGTCCACTGTCATCTTTTGGTCTTCTTTTTTTGTAGTACAGCAGCCCTCATGCTGCTATCCATTGAGTAGGTAAACCACCAATTCATAGGTGGCCATCATAATGGCTGTGTTTGGAATCTGTCTCACTAGATGAGTTGTCAGACCACGGTAAAGAGACCCATAACCTTCTTCTTGAACGAGCAAAGCTAGTGTCTGAAAAAAAGATCTGTATTTTGTTCCCTCTTCACGTAGTCTTGTTCTTACAACTTCTGTTTAGGAAAGAAATAAAATCATTTTACTTAAACATTATTGATATCTTTACACTCTTCTAATTATAACTGAGCACATCCCATTTATCAGTCTGTAAGTGTAAGCTCAGGATAAAAAAGGAGTAGCTTCTAATGTGTAGCTTATTGAAACCAGTCTCATTATAGTAACATCAAACTTCTAATATGGCCCAAATCATGCACGTTAATTATAAGACTTTACAGTCTTTGAATGTAAAAAGACACAATATAACAAAAGAGAAGTATCAGTTGTATGCTAAACAGATAAAAGGAAGGATAGATATAAGAAGGAGGAAAAGGTTCAAAGAAGCAGTAAAGAGGTGGCATCCAGGATGAATATAAAAAGGATACAGTGAGAAACAAGCAAAAAAGATTTAACATGAATACTACAAAGAAACAATAGCATTATTAATCTATTCAAAACAGTCCACACATATGAGTGTGAAACATCATGTGGACAAAGAAGCTGACAATGTTCCAAACATTAGCTGCCAGCTATAAATCCCAGCCTGGGAATCAAGTAAGCAAAAATCATAAATTTTTAAGAGCTGAATGAACCTTAAAGATTAGTCAGTCCAATTTTTCCTCATTTTAAAAGATGAGAAACCAGAGCTACTGAGAGATTCTGGCCAGCTGCACGTAGAAGCTGGGACAAGAATTCAGAGCTTCCTATGTAACTACTTTTTTCACATCCACTATTTCTCAAATTTTTTCAACAAAGTATTCCAGAAGGGCATGGGGAAATAGTCTAAAGCAACCCACAGCAATTGTTACTATTTACTTGAAATCTGTTCTGTCTTAAAGATTCGTGCCATTTATATATTTAACTCGAAAATGTCCTATTTGACCAGGTGTGGTGGCTCACGCCTGTAATCCTATAGCATTCTGGGAGGCCGAGGTGGGAGAATCGCTTGAGCCCAGGAGTTTGAGACCAGCCTGGGGAACCAGAGACTACGTCTCTACTAAAAATTAAAAAATTAGCTGGGCATAGTGGCCTGAGCCCATAGTCCCAGCTACTTAGGAGGCTGGGGCAGGAGGATTAATTGAGCCTTGGAGTTCAAGGTTGCAGTGAGCTATGATCATGTGGCTGCACTCAAACCTGGGTGACACAGTGACACTTTGTCTACCAAAAAAAAAAAAAAAAAAGAATAACGTATCTTGTTTATCAACTGTACCTCTTCCTGTAATGACATCATCTCACTTCAAGGGAAAAGTCTGCTTAAACCCCAAAACCCTATTCCTTACACCTTAGCAGGCCACCATCCTAACCCATCCCATAGGTCAGTATCTAAACAATATTGCTGATACTGTTGTATTTTGACTTCTTTTAGAAAAGTCAGGAAATTCCTTCAGGAAACTGAGATAAGTTCATAGTCCAACCTGGTTAAAGAGTTGGTTTCATAAATTACTATTAGAGCAAATGTGCATTTTCTAGGTCTGTCTCATTTTTCCTGATATGATATACAATAGACACGGTAAATATTAATCAGTGTAAGTGAACAAAAACGAAGTGCTTACACTAAAAAACAAATCTTAAACATGCAAAAATCAAAAGCTACACTTAAAATAAAACAACCAAAAAAGCTACCAAAAAACCTCAGCATGTAGCAAATAAATTCTTAAGTGATTTATATCTAGCTATCAATGAAAAAGGCTATTATAAAATTTAAATACAGAAATATTAATATACGTATTTGCCAACATGAAATAATGTAAAATAGCTTGGTCTTTGGGATTACAGACTTTAATTCAAATTTGGGCTTCAGCATTAAGTAGGTATGTGACCTTGGGCAAGTTATTTCATGCTTACATTTCTTTTCAGTATTCCATTTGAAAAGGAGAACAATTCTGGTTATGTTCTAGCAAAACAGGGAAAATAAGTACTTTAGATAATTTTTACGTAGATTAGTAATGTACGTAAACTATCTACTATAGCGCCTACCTCTATGCTCTTTTCAAAAATCAGGAACTTGCCCAAATATCTATGCTCTTTTCAAAAATCAGAAACTTGCCCAAAAGTCACCAAGCAGAAGTGAGTAAGGCTGGAATTTGATTGACTTCAGAGTTCATGCTCAATCACCACCATGCTATTTGATAGCATAATACTGACCTATTAATAGAGCCTACGTTACTTAACCAGATTTAATCTCATTATGAACTCTCAAGAATTGTATTTTGTTATACCAGAACGCAGTAAAATTATAAATGCTTTAATAAGTGAGCTGTTGGCTGGGGTGGGAAAATATTTCTGATTTAATAGATATCTCTTCTTACCATGTGGATATGCTATAGTTGTGGCACAAGTTTTTGAGGTGGCAGCAGCTAGCATCATTCCCACAAAATCTGATGCTTCTTTCACAGACTCTTCATCATTTTCCATTGTAGAAGCAGTCTTACATTCCAGTAGTTTTTGTTTTATACTTTCATAAATAACAAAATGGATAACAGTCTCTGATATACCAGCATATGAAGCAGACATGCCCCTATAAAATCCTTTTAGTCCATCTGTCTGATACACTTTACGAACACATTCAAAAGCACCCATTCGCCTTTCCCCACGGTTCCTGAAAAGCAAAAAGAAACATCTTACTGATAGGTTTTTTAAATAAAGTAAGTAAAATATAATAAAATATGTCACTCTAATAATAAAGAATGGCCTTCTTTAACTCATGAAGAATTAGAATTTAAAAAAAAATTCATATTTTAGATTTCCTATTCTTTTGTCTCAAACTTGTCGTATGAAATGAGTGATAAGTAAATAGTTTATTTTACTGAATGCAAAATGCACTACATTGAATCTTCAGTCTCGTGTCCTCATTGGGGTTCATGTGGCAGTGATAAGCAATAAAATCCTTTAGGAACTGTACACCCTGACCGCAGCTCAAGACAAAAACAAAACAAAGTAAACAAAAATCCTCACATTGTATTAATTCCAGTTCTAAGTAAACTGAATTTCCTTTGCATTTAGTAACACAAATAGAATGACTGAGACACTAATGATGATAGAATATCATAAAGCAAGCAGTATGATTAACTAAAATTCTGTGCACCTGAGGGATTCTCTTTCAACCCCACTCATATTCTACCTAAGAGGCGATGGGGTGAATGTAAGTCAAATTCCCTATGATCATTTAAAGGCAATGGCCATATCAGTCTCCCTGGTGACTAGTAAATGAGAACCTGTAGTGTCATAAAGTATTTATTCAGTACTCTGCCTAAGACAATGTCCTTAGTTCTACCTAAGGGGGCAGCACCTACTCTTACAGAATACAACATCTCCTCCTACACATGCATGTAATTTTGAGTTTTAACAATATTTGTTACCTTATACTGATTCCCCCAACAGGACCTTATCTATAAAGAGATAGGTTTATATGCTACCTATAAAAAAAGGGAAAATTTACCTATTTATAAATTATACCTAACTTGTTTCTGACATAAAATAAAACCACCACCACAACACCCACTTAATTACCTACAGATTCCACCAGTTTTATGAATGGATTGTCTTTAGATATTGAATACCTATTAGATAAATGATCCACAAACCACCTGTAACTAATTTCTGCCATTAAAGATCCTTCCTCACAAGTTAAAAGAGATACAAATCCTGAAAGGTGACATATCAGCCCTATTTTTATGTTTTTTTTATTGATTTTTCTTTTTTTTCTTTTTTAACAAATGGAGTCTCCATAGTGCAATCATGGTTCACTGCAGTCTCAAACTCCTGGGCTCAAGCAACCCTCCCATCTCAGCCTCCCAGGTAGCTAGGACTACAGGCATGCATTTTTTTTGGTAGAGATTAAGTCTTGCAGTGTTGCCCAGACTGTTCTTAAACTCCTGGCCTCAAGCAATCCTCCTGCCTTGGCCTCCCAAAGTGCTGGGATTACCAGTATGAGCCACTGCACCCAGCCCTCAGCCTTATAAACTAGAATCCTCAAGTCAACCTTTCATTATCACCCCACCCCCTATCTAACTCCCCAACCCTGCAAGCCTAAGAATTGTGCTAGCTTGTGTTACAAGTGGAAAAAAAAAGAGTTTTAAGTCATGCTTTTCCTGGATTCCTTATAGAGCAATGCTAAACACAGTGAAACCTAACCCTGGTAGTTTACAATAGAATAATGTGGACTAGCATCTTGTACTTTCTAACCTTTGGAATAAGTCTTAGCTACCATTACTTTTCAGATATGTGGCTTTAAGAAATAAACTTGGAGTTTTACTACAACACTTAAGATTTTATTAAAAGATCTATTTCAGATCAAACAGTTAGATATTTCTTTTCAAGTTTCCAAACAGTATATAGTTCAACATGACAGAAGATGGAAAACAGATATTTAAGCAGGCATAATTGTTAATGATGTGTTAGATCAGTTTGACTTAAAGCCTATAGAACATAACACTATTTCCCAAACACCAAAATATAAAACAGTAAAAACATGTTATACACAGAACCTACTCCAGACTGAAAGTCTAAAATAGTTTAAAATCATTAATATTATTATTGTAACATAAAAGATAGGACCATCTTGCTACTTGAGTCTATTCTAAAGCCAATAGGAGAGCTGAGATGGCAAGACCCTATGCAGCACTGCTTTTGGCCTACTCTCAGTTCCCGGAACACCAAAGGCCCTACACTTTAGAACCTCTGAGGTTTGCACAGATTGGTTCCTCTGCTTTAAATGGGTTCAAAAAACCTTTCCTTGATTATTCCATTTAAAATTAGTCCCCACTGTTTCCTGGTGCATCTCTAAGACATAGCAGTATCTGCTAATATAGGTTTGTTGAATGAATGAATCTATTATAAAGTGGTCAGTGGTAACAGATGATATATGAGAACTATTTTGTCAGCCTAGGGTTCTAGCCTAGGCCAATTATAAGTACCCATGTAGGGAAAGTATTACCTTTTGGGTTAGGTTAATCTATCTCTTTCTTTCCTTTCTGTTTCTCTACGGAATCTTTCTAGCCACTCTTTTTAAAACAAAACAAAACAACACATATTAATAATACACTTTTTTCACCTGGAAAAGCTCATATTGTCAACTCTTACATTATCTTTTTTCTGATGGCAGACCCAAGTTTCAAAACTACCACAACAAATTCAGCAGCAAAAGAAAGAAAAAAGAAAAAAAGTGGTTAAATCCACTTTAACCAATTTTATTTTAAGGAATTAACATACCTTGCATCAAGCTGTAACCGAGTCTTTATAAGCCAAATGGGGTTGGTTGCTGTGATTGCAGTAAAACCTAAACAAACATGTTTAAAATGAACTCTGGTAAAAATGAAGAATACACTATTAACTTTAAGGTTTTAAAAATTAGATAAATCTATATTAAAGAAAATGTATATAAACTACTAATTTATGTATATGTTACACTTTTCATTTTACAAATCCATACAATGACAAACATTTGTCTTCACTTCCAATCTATATGAATTCTCAAATTCTGTCCTAAACTAACAGATTCTTTTAAAAGCAAAATGAATATAAATTGCTTTCCCAACCTACTTAGAATATCCTTTAGGGTGCTTTCTACTATCTAAGCTGAATTCAGAAATCCATCTCTACAAACACGTAGACATTTTGTGTATTCTACGGTAAAAAGCATGCACCTGGGATCCTAAAAACCAGCTAAAAAACCAGTTACTTGGGGTTTGATTAGCATTCCAAATCACTACATTCAAAATGAATTCTACATAAATGTCAAATTTCACCAATATTTTGATCTTCAATTGATTATATAGTGGGAAAGACTGTTGTTTGGCCCCATGAATACTTTCTACATATATACTTACTAATACTGTTAAAATAACCGTATCACTGTAAAGTTTTTGTTAGGGTTACTAGGACAGGCCTATCTTCATCTACTTAAACACATACAAAAACTCAAAAGTTCAAAAAGTTACAAATTGGAAGTTCCTTCTTACTTTTATAGACATGGAAGAAACTCAGGGTAGAAGACAGCTCTAGTTTACTTTAAAACTAAAGTATTATGTACTAAGTATTGGTGCAGAATGGTGGTCACCTAAGGTGGCTCATTCCAGGTAGTAAATTAAGATCTACCTGGAACAGTATGTTTCTAGGATAGTGCATGTTTTACTTGCCACCTTCCTAGCTATGGAAAAATAGCACACAAAATACAATCTTGATGACAGAAACTTATAAAGATTGCTTCATCTACACAAAACAGGGTTTTAATTTACACAGACTTCATAGACCTACTTACGTTAAGTTACATTTATTCAATAAAAACTTATATGCAGAAATGTTTAAGGATCTTAACTGTTTTAATATTTCTATCAAATACTAGCAGGTGAGGCACATTATTTTTATAAAGGTGGCTAATGATCAGTACATTTAAGATGAGTAAAGTACTTACAGGAACAGAAATGCTACAATATACTTAAGAATAATTTGTTTTTAAATTAATATAGTACAGATCCAATCATAAACCTTTCTTGGCTTTCAAAGGTATATCTACATACGCAAAATAATTATACTAAATTGTTTACAAAGCTGAATTTGGTCTCACGGGGTTCTTTTCTATGTCAGTAACTGGCTAACTCAAATTTTACTTCCTTAAGCCACTGTTTTAACATTGTAGAAATACCCAGATATTACACAGATGGATGCTCCAATTAAATCTATTTAGCAAGCAAGATAAATGGAATAAATATTCAGTTTAAATAATTCCTTTACCACTTTTGTAAAGATTATATAGTCTACATTTCTCTTAAGTGCTTTTAATACTACATACGTAAGTATAAAACTAGAATGGGACCAGCAATTTTAGACGCATCAGCAGGTACTAAGTTGATAAAATTTAAAATGTTGAGCAGGTTGCCAGGAACATCTTTTTATATAAAAGGTTGTTTTCATGCATATATTCTTGGTAAAATAAAAGAAAAACATGAAACTATCAGACCAGTTTAAATATTTTTCTTGCATGGTTCTAGCTTAACTGAGAATAAAGTTATAGAGTATTATTTTTCTCTTCTTTTGAACCTCATTTTTCTACATGAAAAGGCTAGGATATTCAAATTATATTTTAAAGCAATCGGACATCAATATTCTGGTCAAACTCCAATTTAATGATTCTTGTTTTGTAAACTTAAATATTTGTATTAGCTAAATGTCTGCACAGCAAAATTAAGAGTTTGTAAGTAAAAAGCTGCTAGCCAGCATAAACCAACAAAATATTCTGCATTACTCACAATGATTTTTATTAATCATTTTATAGAAATCTTAAGAAAAACTATTTGCTTTTTATTGAATTTTAAAAGCTTAAAACTGGGAATCTTTACATCAAACTTTTTAAAAACAGCCGATCTAGGTAAAAATTCTCACTCATCTTATTATACTTATTTGAAAAGAAGATGAGCACCTAAGTTTTTTTTTTTTTTTAATAAAAGTTCTATTTCTAAAAACAAACTTTAAATACCCAAGCTTCTGTCCATAATACTCTTCCAAGTCACAAAAGAATTTGAGGCTGGAAAAAAACCCATATATAAAAAACTTTACAATAGTACAACAAATTTTTATAAATGTTGTTAGGAACAAAACTTTTTAAAGACCCATAAATTATAATTTTAAATTATTCTCTGTACATATTTCTATAATGTCACAAAGCAAACAACAGGTATTTCTCACTTAACTAAAATTCATTTCCAAGCACAAATTAACCTATGTAACAGGCCACATTAAAATTTAGGTAAGTGAGAGAATGTTATCTTATCCCTATGTAATTGCTATTATCAGTACGCTATGTTTACTATGGTTGCTCTGGCTCAACTCTCCCAGTGAGAGCTAGCTCTTAATAAAGACACTAACCTAAATGCCAGCAAACCATTGGGTTAGATAAAGAATCTAGGCACAATCCACAGAGTTTCAGCTATTAGCCTTTTACCGCTTAAAACTCAGGTCCTATTACTTTCTCCTAACCAAAGACACTTTAACAAACTAAATAGACATTACTAGGATAATTACATCTAATAAATATAATCTAATAATCTAAGAAATGAAGCCAATGGAAAAAAACAAAAATTTATCGTAACTTAGCATTAAATATGGTAAGGCAATTTGAGGTTAGCCCAAGCTAAACATATTTTCCCATTACTTATAAGACAAACACACACAAAGATACTGGGAATAGTGCCCCTGAAATTTAGAAATTGCCTATTACTTTTTATTTTGCATTTTAATTTTGTGACATTTTGATAATATGCTAATTTATATTAAGACTCTGAGCACCTAGTGAAACATGAAAATGAACTTAAGATGACATGAGGGATCCATTTGTAAGGTAAGAAGAACTAATATTGCTCCACAGTCAGTAAAAGCAAAGTGCCAACATATTGGCCATACTGTTAGTAGGGTGGTTAGCATGTTAGAAAGCTTAAAAAAATTTTTTAAATGCTACTTTAAAAGTTTTGCTTTATCTAAGTAAGATTCCATTTGACAGTGTCGACCAATTAAAAACCAGATTAACAGAAAAATTCTGCTTAAACTTGCTGAAAATGTTGATTTCATTAAGTGAGTGATACCTGTAGTGTTGCGTTTTCGGTACTTTTTATTTCAACTAACTTGTGTAAGAACAAAGCCCACCTAACCTCCTAAATGTATTAACACCACTTTTAAAAGTAATTAAAACTAAAACAGCTAAGATCCCATATATTCTTATCCTGCATTTATTTGCAAAGTAATATTAATTTTTTTTTTTTTTTGCAAAAGAGTTCTAAGAAAGCCAAGTATCAACAGACAAAAAAGAATGGAAAGCATTGTATCAGGCTTTTAAATATGTTATACTAAGCAAAGAGAACTGTGATTTTATCTAAAACTTTTAAGACAGTATAATACCATTTACAGCTATATATTGTTATCACATTCTTTGGAGGTCAAGGCTGTTACCGCCAAGCTGAAGACCCCAGGCCTTTATTACATGACGACTGAAAAATACCTCATTCTTCCTTCTAGAAGGAATATTATAAAGGAATCAGACTTAGCCTTTATAAAATATGCAATGCACACACAAATTCAGGAAATAAAAGTTAATTTCCCGCCTCCTAATTCCACAGCTATTATAAAATCCCAGGGTGCGTTTCTTATACTACAGGCTGCAAGAGATGCTCAGATCAGTACTCACGAGGTTTAAGTTAGTCCATATTTCTACAGGAAGTGACCTGCGGATGGGGAGCATGAGATGACACGATCTCACTCTTTTCTCGGGAGAAATGTACAGTAAATGCCTAAAATAGACACAGGCTTTTCTGTATCATAACAACAAGCAGTGACCTCATCAGAAACATGTGTACAAATTGAATCCCATTGGAAGGATTTGAGAAATATTTACTGTGAGATCTAACTTTTTTGAAAATTTTAAGTTAAAAAAAAGAAAGGAATATCAAAATGGGCCATTTAAAAAAATGTACCGAGTACTGAAAATCCTGCCATCTGCAGCAGTTTCAGAATCTAAATACTTACCTAAAAGAAGATCAATTCTGCCTTAAAGAAAAAAATGCTAACCTTGTCAAAAGGGAATATTTAGAGGGGATCATCATCTCCCATTTTCCTACCACTATTATCTATTATGATTAAGGAGGTGAAAACACAATTTCTATTCTTTAACAATCAGCCTACTTAGTAAATCTTTTAAAAAAAAAAAAAAAAACCCAACAGAATATTCAAGTAACTTCATTTTGGAGCTATTTATATAAATTTTTAATAAAATAAAGTATACATTGCTACAATAGTACCTTTCACCTTTTGCACTATGGCCAGTAATATTGCACATCCATACTTATGAAATATTTTGCATTATTTTGTATTTAATTTCTTGTGTTCTACAAAACAAAAAACAGGAAGAATGTTTACACACAAACACACAAAACATCTGTCCAACCATCCATCTGGCTGAATTAACTGCCATGGACAAATAAAATATTGTTCAAAAATATTTCATAAATGCAAGACAATACCTGTATTTAATGAGTAAAAGCCTTTATTATAATGAAGTTTAAGTCTAATAGAAAAACATAAATTGAAAAATAACAGTGTATGCTGTAAGCAAATAAAACCCACTACGTATGTAGGAAACTTTCAATGATTACATTACTAGTATTTTAAAAACTGAGAACTGTATGAATATATAATCCAATCAAAATCAGAATTCATTTCCTTTACATTTATAATGTTCTATATAAAAGTATATACATGCCAGATAAAATCTTTTAAAAATTGGGAATTACTATAAAGAAAGAAGTAATTTAATAAATTTTTTTGCATACATCTGTGCCTAGGTGTATACAGAGGAATATACAAGTTAATTTAAACAAAATATACAGGCAACAAAACAGATACCCTCAATAGCTGAGATATACTGAGTCTGTCAAAGGTCATGTGTAAAAGAAAAAAAAGGCAGGCAAAATATTAAGAGTCAACATTATTTAATTTGATTAAATATCCTCACAACTGAAAAAAATTTTTAATGCATGAAAATGTACAGCTCAATTTTAGAGGCTTACACATTCTTACAGTATGCACTACAACAAAAAGACCCACTTTAAACTGTCCTTTTAATAAAATAAATTTTTAGTATCTAAACATGAGTTCATATGGATAAAATGCAAAATGAAAATGAATTGAGAGGTCACTTGGAATAAAAATAATGTACAGTGCCTTATAAATCCTTAATGTGTGTGCTATCTGGTGTGTTAAAATCTTGCAGGCAGTATCATTAATGGTCCATTTTAGTGTGTTTTTGTGTACTAAAGTGACAAGGTTAGCATTTTTTCCCTTGAATAGACAGCTGAAAATGATTTTTCACAGAACTAGCTTTACTTCATACCCCCAAATCATTCATGTTTAGACCTATAAAAATAATCCTAAAAAAAACCCCAGAGTAATCTGGTCTAGATTATTTCAAGAACCAAGGGGGCAAAAGGCTACTTCAATGAGTCTGCACTGGACCATTCAGTTTTACCAACCATATAGTTAAGAATAAAACTGCAAAGCTAGATGTTAATGCTCATTAATAGTGCACAGAAGCTCTGAAAGCACAGTTCTCAGAACAATGTAACTGCAAACAAATTCAAGCAGTATTTTCTACACAATAAGTGTACAGTGCAGTAACCTCTGAACAAGTATGAGACTATAAGTTTACCAAAACTCGAGGAATTCAAGTTGGGAAATGGTATCAATGTATAGATAAAAACGAACTACATGTTAACATTTGTAAACATTTGAGAAAAAAGTGCAAAGTGACAATTCTACTGAAATTCTTTGCAATGTGATACAAATACAGTAATAAATTCTGATGAGATAATCTAATGAAATAAGATGTTCCTGTGGAAATATATTCTGAACCTCTACATTTGCTATATTGATATAACAAATACCAACTTAAGGCCGGGAGCGGTGGCTCAGGCCTGTAATCCCAGCACTTTGGGAGTCCGAGACGGGCGGATCATGAGGTCAGGAGATCGAGATCATCCTGGCTAACACAGTGAAACTCTGTCTCTACTAAAAAAAATGCAAAAAATTAGCCGGGCGCGGTGGCGAGTGCCTGTAGTCCCAGCTCCTCGGGAGGCTGAGGCAGGATAATGGCGGGAATCCGGAAGGCGGAGCTTGCAGTGAGCAGAGATCACGCCACTGCACTCCAGCCTGGGAGAGAGCGAGACTCCGTTTCAAAAAAAAAAGAAAAAAAAAAAATCAACTTAAAATGACCGCTCATCTAACTTTCTAGATTCCAATTCTTTCAAATAAGATTAATATTTCTTTATAATTATCTGAGGTTATAAGCCAAAATCATAATCACTGGTAATTCAGAAATGTATTTTTAAAGAACCTGATAGAGTGGTTTATATAAGGTTTGTCACTGGCCACCAACCTTTACCTTACATCCAAATTCATAGGGGAAAAATTCTATCTATTAATATTCAACATCTGTAAAAATTACATTTAAAAAATTCTAATTGTAACAAGATAATCTCTATGACACTAAATGAAAGAACTGATTCTCAAAATTCAAATCTATGTAGACCACTTGACTCATTCCATGGGTAAGCTAACAGAGGTTCACATAAATTACATAATTTGCCCAAGGTCTCCTTATTGGTAAATGATTGTATTTCACTCTTTTGACCTTTAGATTGTCCCTTCCAGTTTTAAAGCTTCAGTGAGTCAATCGACAATTACTAAATACAAAAAGTCTTAGAAACAATTTGTAATATGATAAGGGCTATTGACCTTTCAGAAATTTGTATTTCAAACTTACTTACTTCATGAAGTATATAGGTCAAATTGATTCAATTTATTTCTAAACCAAAAGTGTTTAACAGTTTAGGGCACTTATTATTAAGCACATAATTGACACTCAATTTATTGATCAATAGCTGATGAAAGCAGCTACAGTTTATAAAGTTACAGCATAATTTGAAAATCTGAGATATGAGTAAATATGCAAAAATCTCAGATATTAGGGAGAATTTTCTATGGAAAACCGAAGTTCATGGCTTTGTCCAACATGCATAGCAGCAAATGATTCCAGAACCAGATTGGTCAAACCAACTGTTTATCTTTATGGCAGTATAAAGACCTAAAACTTGTTGTTTTAATTCAGAATCATATATACTTATCAGTGATGACAGAAAGAGAGAGTTCCTGGAAACATTTCTATAGTAAGCATGTACACATAGCCAGTGTCTAAATTTCAGGAGCTATCTAGTGTGAATTATGTAGAATAAACAATTTTAAAAAATACACATGGTAACTGAATTATCATCACTCACAAAAATTTCAGCATTTGAGCACAGGACAAAATGAATACTTTACCAAGAATTGCCGACACATTTCAGACAGAAGCCAAAACATGCAGCAAAAAGGGAAAAGACACTAACAGAAATTGAGGAGAGAAGAGTAAATCACAGCTCTGTAACTTATTTACAGTGTAATTATGGTTGGATTCTTAAAACTATTAACAATGATCACTAAACATTCAGTGGACTACACAAGGCAATATAAATATATTATTTGTACCCTAGCATGGAAACTCCTAACTACAAAAACGTCAACTGATGACAGATTTTACATATACCTAATTTGGTTTATATGGATAAATGTAAAAATCATCTAATCAATGAAAAGCACATAAATCATCAACTTCTCACTACAAACTTATAATTCAATATTAAGTCTCTAGGTTTCAAGTAGTTTTTTGTTTTTTAACATTATACATTCATACCTGCCATTGCCGCTGAAATCATGTGTACTTGGGTAGAATCAGGATCAAATACATCATTCAACTTTTCCTTGCAGTTTGAATAAGCAGCAAAGTATATTGCTCTAAAATAGAGATTTAGATTTATCAATAAGCATGTTCTTAATGCATAAGACTTACATATAAATTGATCTTCATAATTTTAGAATGCAGAAATTTAAAAACCATGAACAAAGTCCTAGCCACATTCTCATGTAACATTAGATATATACACTTTTCATAAATACTATGAAGTACTTTTTGTATTGACTCATTAAAGTAAGACAGTATCAAATGTAAAGTTCCTACCATTCATCCTCAAACAGACCCCAGTCCAATACTCTGACAGCCACTTAACTCACTAAAACTTGGTATCCAAAAAGATAAAAAGAAAAAATGAAATTTTTAAAAAAGAAAATAAAAACAAAATAACAACTAATTTAAACAAAAAGTATTTAAGATTTTGATGTTTAGAAACTAAATGAATGAATAAGGCTGTAAGGCCGGTGCAGTGCTAAGGCTAAAGTAAATATAGTTATTGGAGATAAGTAGATATGGCATGAGCACTTAACATATAATTTTTTTCATGGGGAGAAGAGGGTGAAGCAGATCCAAATGATTAAAATATATGCTAAACAATTTTAAGATACTGTGGTATATTCTAATTCATAGTACACACCCTGTAATTCACATTATCCTTAAACAGACAAAACAATTCCAACAAAAGAAATCAGACCCATCAGGTTAGAATGTTTTCCAATGTTTGTAAACACTGAGTTAAATTTAGTTAGTTCCCTCATTGTTAACTTACTGACTATGACTTTATGCATCCCCACTACCTCCTCTATGTTAACTTCCCATGTTTTGAATTATTTGCTTGCTGTATGAAACATCCTGTTATTTCCCCATCTTACTGGATGATTACTCATCCAATAAGAATCAGAGTAGACAAATACAAATGAGAATTTCACTGTTGTACCTTTATTAATGTGCTTAAGAAAAAAGGAAAATTAATATAACTTAAAATGAAATATCGTACTTTATGAGAAGGAAAAACATAAGATACACTTGATGCCAAGTTGGGAAGAGGAATAAACAATGCATTTCTAGAAATCAGTAAGAAAAAAAGAAATCCTAATGAGAAAATGGCCATGAAATATATATAGGCAATTCACAGGATAGACAAATGACAAATTACAAGAAAGTATGACTATACCAAAAATTAAATAAATATGTATTAAAACAGTGAAAAATTCCTTTCAGTCCATTTGGTAAGTATTAAAAAAAGATGGACAGTAGCCAGCATTGGTAAGGCTATGGATAAGGGATAAAAATCCAGTATGCCTTTTTATACTAAGGTAATTTAGTAATATTCACTAGTCTTAAATATGCATATGCCCTTTTATTCAGAAATTCTAATTTTAGGTAACTATCCTAAAAAAAATACTTCCTAGTGTTCAAAGATAAAGGTTGAGGTATGTTTACTGAACCATTGTTTATACAGTGAAAATCTAAAAATAATCTAAATGTATAATAAGCAAATGTTTATTAATGATGGAATACTATACAATTAAAAAAAAACCCCACATACTATCCATGGAAAAACTTCAAGTTAAATTAGGTTAAACATTTAGTATGATTCAGTTTATGTAAAGCATAATAAATATTAAGTATACATGTTTTTATGTATATGATAACCCAGAAAAATTACTAGAAGAATATACAGGAACTGTCTATTAATGGTGGTTATCTACGAGAAGTGTGAGTGAGTGGGAAGGTACACAGGATGAGAGATGATGTGTTTAGGGTAGAAACTTTACGCTATACTTTTTTTGTTGTTTTTGTTTTACGAGATAGAGTCTTGCTATGTTGCCCAGGCTGGTTTTGAATTCCTGGTCTCACATGATCTTCCCACCTCAGCCTCCCAAGAAGATGGATTATAGGCATGAGCCATTGCATTTGGTGTTTTTTTCTTTTAACTTTTTTTATAATTAGGATGCAATTTTGGATATTTTCTGAAAGAGAAAAGAACCCATAAAAAGTTGAAACCTAATAAATAACAAGACATGGATCTGGTACATGGTTTGGATACAGAAAGCATTTTCACTCTAAATATGAACTTTGTACCATGTTCTGTTTAACAATCTAAGATGCAATGGTGTCAGAGAAAAATGACGAAGTGATGTTTTCATGTCCTTCTCGCTTCCTTAATAGGTAACAGAACCATTCTATCTGTTTGGTTTGTCCCATAAGCCAAAAAATGACTTAGTTTTAAGAGTTCCAGATCTTCCCCTTTCTTACTGCTAGTTCCTTTGGCTGCTCCTTTAGTTATTAGTTCCTTTGCTTGTTCTTTGTCTTTTGACTTTGCATAAAAACTGCTTCACAATGATCTTACTATGCGGTCCTTTGCACCTACACATGGTGCCATGCCCATCCTTCTGGATGGTTACTGATACCAGTTACACCATAGTTCTTTATACACATGGTGCCATGCCCATCCTTTTGGATGGTTACTGATACCAGTTACACCATAGTTCTTTATCATTATCACCCTGACATCTCTTCAGCATCTTCCTTGAATAGCTTCCTTTTTATTATGGTAAAGGCCATGTACATCACTTACTGCCCTTCAACGATACACAAATTCTCAGGTTTTTAGACTTTTTGTCCCTTTCTTCAACCCTGTGCTAAGCCCTGACATCCTTCCTAGTCCTTTGGTTCTACTTTTCTATCTTGTTTCTTTGAAGTTTGATTTCTATGTGGAAAGGGAGAAAGGAACACTAACTTCAGGTGGAGTGCAGAGCAGGATAGCTATGAAAAGCAGAAAAATTCAAGATACCCCAAATGCCTTTTCGTCCAAGGAAAATATTTGTTTAAAAGAATGCTTACCTTTCTTAGAGTCAGAATTTTTCAAGATGCAAGAGCTGGTTTAGTTAAACTCACAAATCTACCAAGCACTTATCTCAAAATATCAGGAGTATTTTACAGCCTTAGCCCTGTGTAGATTTTCAATTCTGCAGCCCCAAATTCTTCTAACTCCTATGGTCAGATGAGAGCATAAGCATCTCCCCAGAAGACTCAATATACTGCCACTAGCTATGAGGGTATTTCCAGATTTATCTTGCAAATATTACTAATTTTATATCTCCTAGTCAATGCAATATAAAGATATATAATATATTCATAATTTTCAACTTTGATTACAACAGCTCCGCCAAAAAATCTCAGGTCCGTTTATAGAATTTTAACATTTAAAACTCTTATCTATAAATACAGTGTTCCTTAAACTTCTAGCTATAATAAGCGATACTTTATTATTTTCCCCAGTATAAGACTATCAATAATTTAATGCAAATACTATACCTTCTCTCTTATATTATGAAACATAGCCATTGTATTCATATTACTACTGTTAATTTCTAATAGCACTGAAATACTGTTAGTCTTCAAAATATCCAGTACCATTTCCTACCACCAAACATTATTATATAAATTTGTTCTGGCTAGCACCTGAAATTCTTAAAAAGAAAATTAAGTATTTTAACTTCCCATAAACATTGAAAACCACATTTAGAAATTTAACCGTATCTATAAATGATTAAATCCAGGTGTGCTGAAACAAAAGAGATTGCCATAATTTGCTTAACTTTAAACAATTTTTTTTTTTTTTTTTTTTTTTACCTGGAAGGGGCTACCCCCACTAAATTGGGGCCTAATCCTCTAAACAAGGAACGTGGCCCTTCTTTTTCCAAGATCAACCTGAAAGAGAAAAAACATTCTATTAGAAATATCCTTCAAAGTCTGGTACTTTATTTACTTTGTATAAATAAAGTTAGAGTCTAAATCCAGTATATTTGTATTATGTTATGCTTGTCTGGTTTTCCTTATTTATTAAAACTTTGTGGCCAGGCACAGTGGCTTATGCCTGTAATTTCAGCACTTTGGACACTGAAGCGGGCAGATTCCTTGAGGCCAGAAGTTCAAGACCAGCCTGGCCAACATAGTGAAACCTCATTGCTAATAAAAAACACAGAAATTAGCTGGGAATGGTGGTGCATGCCTATAATCACAGCTACTCAGGAGGCTGAGGTAGGAGAATCGCTTGAACTTGGAAGGCGGAGGTTGCAGTGAGCCAAGATTGTGCCACTGTCCTCCAGCCTAGAGACAGAGTTAAACTCCGTCTCCAAAAACAACAACAACAACAAAAAAAATTAAAAGAAAAAGAGGAAACACAACAAAACACAAAACATTGTTTTTTTCATGACATAGCATAAATTGTTGAAGACTGATAATAGATTTACTAGTAGTGATTAAAAAATCTGTTCAGATTCTTTCCTGAAAGATTAAGACACAAAGATAAAGAGTTCTACATTATTTTCATATGATCATGCTACTCTTATCTTTGATTTCCTTAACTTTACTATCTTTACCAGCAAATTGAAAGCTTAATAACTACCTGCCAACTAGAAATGTAGTTCCTTCCTAATTTTCAGGTCTTTTACTCAATATTGGACAATACTTCTTAGTATTGCAGTATTATCTCATCCCCATTCCATTGATATGCTGTAGCAGAACCTATCACCCTAATGTCCTTTAAGGTACCTGAATGGTTGGCCTGTTATTTCTCCTGCTACTCAGTTAACAGTTGCTATACTGAGTATTTAACTGTATAATTAGCTGTTTATAAGTAGAAAAAGTAAGTAGATAGAAAAAAGAAGGCGAGGACCCTGACACTGTGGAATTTGCTGTTCTGTTTTGATAAAAAGAATTACAACAAAACAAATAAATTAACAGACCATATTAACAAGCAAATACTATACAACCTAGATACATATATGCCCAGCAGAGAAAGGAACAGAGCCAGGTGTAAGTCACAGAAGGCTTTTTTGGAGTAAGTTATGAAATGAAGTTTTGGCAGTGAGAAGGAACAGAAACTGAAGAGTAGGTATTTTAATTCAGAGTTAACAGACTAGGCCAAGTAGTTCTCAAGCATCTATCTGCTTAAGAGGGATCTCTTTAAAGGTAGTTGGGTCTAATGGTTAATTAAGGCCTGAATTGAGCGGCCAGACTTCTCAAGATATGAAGCTCAATGTTGGTAATGAATAACTCTAAGACCCTGAAATAACTTTTCTCTCATACTTAGTTTTATCAGCAGTAAAACAAAACAAAACAAAACAAAAACAGTACCCTTCCACTGGTTACTGTGAGGATTAAGTAAATTAATATATGAAGAGCTTAAAAGAGGGCCTGAAAAACCGAGAAACTAAAACACAGCCCAGAAGGATTACTAAAGTTCTTGTGAAGAGAAGGCAAAACCACTGAAAAGAGAATTAAAAAGTATTATCACAGAGGTCAAAAGAAGAATTTTAAGGGGAGGCAATCTGTGGTAGTAAATATCAAAATCATGGTATTAAAATACCTTTCCTATTATAAATCAGATAGAAATATTTATCTGTACCTACAGCATTTTTTTTTTCTTTTTTGAGACACAGTCTCACTGTATGCCAGGCTGGCATACAGTGGCACGATCTTGGCTCACTGCAACCCCGCCTCCCAGGTTCAAGTGATTCTCCTGCCTCAGCCTCCTGAGTAGCTGGGGATTACAGGTGCACACCACCACACCTGGCTAATTTTGTATTTTTAGTACAGACAGGGTTTCACCACGTTGGCCAGGCTGGTCTCGAACTCCTGACCTCAGATAATCCACCCACCTCGGCCTCCCAAAGTGCTGGGATTATGGGCGAGAGCCACCACGCCCGGCCCAATTACGGCATTTTAATCCAAAACTGTTATCAATTTTATTCTACCTATTCATGTACTTATGTAAACAAGTTTGAAAAAAGAAAAGGCTGATGAAACCTTTTAGTAACAAAGGTAAATACACAGAATGAGTTTATTTGCTATTACAAAATAAACACTACTGAACTAAGTTCAAACAGTGAGCTGATAAGGCAGACACAAAGGCATTCAGTTATTTACGAGTATAAACACGCAAAACCTGATTTTAATAGTTTTGAAATTTCAAATCCAATGGCAACATAATGAAGTATGGCAAAATGTAAAAACAAATCTTTTCCAAACCATCAGGAAATGTTAAACAAATCCTGAATAGCATTAGAACTCTGCTGTGTCAGTTGTACTTAGGTTACATAAAAATCACAGATTGTCGTTAATTGGATGTACTTACTTGTGAGAGTACTTGGAACATTAAAAACATACACAAAAGGAGTTAGCATTAAACATTATCACATTTCAAAAGTAAATGAATAATCCAAAATAAAATTCTTACAATAGCTTTAGAAAAAAATCCACTGGATAAATGTAGAAATATTCTAAATACACATGATTTGGAAATAAAATTACACTTTATTTTATCTAACTATTCTTCTCCATTAGAGATTATCATTCCTTATGAGTACAATTCAGAGTAACTTCTGTAAATAGGTTTATAAAGAATCATTTTAAATGTCGCAGAATATAAGTAAACAAACATCTGGAAATCACTAACGCAAACTAAAAAAGACTGCTGAATACTATGCTCTCACTTTAGGCAATGAAGAGGTCCAGGAGACACTATTCGGTTGACACTGGCTCCAGCCATGGTGTTCAGGTGAACTTCAGAAATATAAAGTGTCACAGAAGATGACTGCAGTCGTGTTTTTACAACTTCCAGTGGACATGTCAGAATAGCTCCCACTGTACCACCACATCTAAAAAAAAAAAAAAAGAACAAAGCTCATCTACTTGATTCATAAGTTAGTACATATGCCCAGAGCTGTAATCCTCATGGGTACCTGGAGCTTTGCCAACATACTAAAATTTATAATTTTTTATGTTAGATGACTAAACAAATTTTTAAGAGATTCCATTATTTGATTACATACAAACATCTTCAGTAACTAAAATGAACACAGTTTAATAACTATCTGGCAAGAATAATTGCTGATGACTTCAACTGATAGGTGCTGTTACTAAAATTGTACTGGTAAGTCACATCATGGCTTTAAATACTGTCCTAAGGTTTGCTTTAGTACTCATGTATATATAACTTGTGGCTCCGTTAAAATCTAGGCCATTCTTTGAGGTATATCCTGTCTTTCAAACTCCTGTCCTTTCAAACTGAAGAGATGGTCTTCTGAGCATTAAGAAAGAACTCACTGATAGTTAAACATATATAGTTCTCTTATGTTAGATACCCAAATATTCAAAAGTATTTCATCTACAAAAAAATACAGCATTTGAGGGCATGGCTCACACATGTAATCCCAGAGCTTTGGGAGGAGGCAGGAGGATGGTTTGAGGACAGTTTGACATCAGCCTGGGCAACATAGCCAGACCCCACCTTACAAAAAATTTGTTTAAAAAATTAGCCAGGTGTGGTGGGGTATGCATGTAGTCCTAGTTACTCGGGAGGCTGAGGTGGGAAAAGTGCTTGAGCATAGGAGTTCAGGACTACAGTGAATATGATCACGCCACTGCACTCTAGCCTGGGCAACAGAGTGAGACCCTGTCTCAAAAAAGAAAAAAATTGGCATTTGAGTCTCACAATTAATGTCTGTCAGGCCTACACATGGAAATCTGTGCAATGTAGGTAGGGTTGTTAGAATAATCCAACATAAATAAAAGGACGGATCACCAGAACCATAAGAACAAAAGCTCTTAATGACATTAAACTGTTTAAAAGGTATGTAATATATAGGCTGAGTAATTATTAGTTTATTATTTTAAAATACAAGAGTAGAAAGTAATTTCCTCTTAAAATATTAATAGCTACCAAGTGAAGCCTTTAGAACTGCTTTCTAACCAAAAGGGAAAATCGCTCAGAAAAGCTCTTAGTGCGGTCAAAGAGAAAAGCTAGTTGAGTCAGGTTAACATGGACCTTCAAAATGGGCATTAAAAGAAAAAGAAAAGCAACCCATTCAATAAAACACTAAACAATTCTACCCCCACAATTAAAAAAAACCACACACACATATATATAAAAAGGAAAGCAGGCATGGCAATGTTAGTATCACTCCAAATAGAATTTAAAAGAAATTTTAAAAGATAAAAATATGTGATATTGATTTATTAGTATATGCCACCAAGAAAATAAGATAAAACCAAACTGTATGCAACTAATGAGTGAAAAACTTATGCAACAAAACTATTAAAAGATAAAGAACATTCATACGTAAAATAAAAAACGTAACCCTTACCTCACACTACATTTTAAAATTAACTCAAAATGGATCATAGACCTAAGTTTAAAATGATGAAACTATAAAACATCTAGGAAAAAAAATCTGGAAAAAAATCTTTTAACTTTGTGTTAGGCACAGACTTCTTACATGGAGATCAACAGAAGCACAAATTAAAGGAAAAAACTGAAAAACTGGACCTTATCAAAACTAAAAACTTATACTCTGAAAGAAACTAAAACTGCTAAGATAATGAAAGAAACTGAGAAGAAAATGAAAGCCACAGACTGAGAACAAATATTTGCAAATCATTACCTGCAAAAGTGCTTATAATCAGGAACAAAACCACGTAATTCAGTAAGAGATTTAACAGATAGTGATATATAGATGCAAATAAATACACAGAATTCTCAAAATCCTTTGTCATCAGGGAAAAGCAAAGTAGATCCATTATAAGATACCACTGCCCATCTATTAATGGCTAGAATTAAAAAGACTGATCAACAGTCAACTGCTGAACAACTGGAAATCTCTTACACTACTGGTGGGAATTAAAAATGGTACAGACATTTTAGAAAGCAGTTTGTCAGTTTCTTACAGAGATAAACATAAAATTGCCACACAACCCTATCTCACTTGTGGGTACTGACCCAAGAGAAATGAACAGGTATGTCCACAAAAGACTTGTTCATGAATGTTTATAATAGCTATACTTATTAATAGCTAACAACCAGGAACAACCCAAATGTCTATCAACTAGTGGAAGCAAACTGTGATACACCTATATCATGGAATACTATTCTGCAGTAAAAAGCCACCACCTGGATAAATCTCAAAAGCATTATGCTAACTGAAAAAGCTAGGCACAAAAGGCTTTTATTTTTGACATTAAAAAATTATCCCTACTTAAGCAAACATTTTTATGATATTCTAGAAAAGGCAAAATGAGACAAACAGAAATGAGATCAGTGGTTTCCAAGGGGTAGAGGAGAGGGAAGAAAGTGCAAGGGGTATGGGGGAATTCTTGGAATAACAAAAAATGTTCAATATCCTTTTTTTTTTTTTTTTTGAGATAGGGTCTTGCTCTGTTACCAAGGCTGGAGTGCAGTGCCATGATCATAGCTCACTGTAGCCTTGAACTCCTGGGTCCAAGCAATCCTCTTGCTTCAGCCTCCCTAGCAGCTGGGACTACAGGCACATGCCACCATGCCCAGCTAAGTTTTTTAATTGTTTGTTGAGACAGGGTCTTGCTGTGTTGCACAAGCTGGTCTTGAACTCCTAGCCTCAAGCAATCCTCCCACTTCAGGCTTCCAAAGTATTGGGATTATAAGCATGAACCACTGGGCCCAGTCAATATCCTGACTATAGTAGTGCTTAAAGGACTTTATAAATCTGCCAAAAGTCAATAAACTGTATACATTTAACAAAGCGTAGATTTTACTGTACGTAAACGATACATTGACAAATCTGATTTGAAAAATATGTGAAAACTAGTAGGAATTCTTAATACATGAACTATCTGGGGCTGAATATATTTATATTATGTGAAACATTCAATCATAAATAAGCTTAATATTTCAAAAAAAATTCCACTCATAGCTTTAAATAGGCAGTTAAAAAAATTTAACCTCCCACCAAAAAATGTCGAAACCACAATTATATGGTCAGACTTCAACAAAATTAGACAAAAAGTAGTAGGATTATAGCAAATCTGAAACAAAATTAAGTAGAACTTAGAAACCTCAATACTCAATAAACAAGGAAAAGATATTTTCAAACAGCCATGAAATAGTCTTAAAACCTCATTATATGTAAGGCCACAAGGAGAATCTTAAATAGAAGCCATTAATTTACTTACGGTAAGAGTTGAGAGTTAAGTGGTAAAAGACATGAGTCATCATCACACAGTATACTTTGAGTATATGCAATGCAGAACTCAGAAGAACCTGTGGGTTGGTCCATACCATATTCACACTACAACAGTGATCTATTATGGCAAACCATAATAATTTCAATTTGTCTTTGCCTGATTTCTTTTTAGCAGTTTAGTTTATTTACTTTGTAAATTTGTTGAGCATAAAACCCACAAACAGGCCCAAAATCTATAATAAATATGTACATGTTTTGATTTTATATTCTGTAAAACCTAAGAAAGAGTATTGTTGAATATGAATAACTTCTAAAAAATGTCTCCAGTGAACATGAATTACTTCTATAATTAAAACGAAAACAAACAAAAAGCAACATGAGCACATAAAGCCATGATTCCTACCCAGTCATTCCTGATTCCAAGAAAATAAATATTAAACAGCGAAAACAAAACAACAATGGTAAAAACAACACCTATGCCTCACACGCTTGTTGTAAAGATGATATAATATAATCCATATAAAGCATTTTGTAAAGTGGCACATAAAAAGTACTCAATAAATAGTAGCTATATAGTTATGTATTTCTATTACTGATAATAGAAACTATGAAATTTTGTAATAAAAGTATTATGAATATTTTGTGGCCAGACCAACAGACAAGGTAAATACTATGATATTTAAAAAACACTTCAGAAGTAAAACACATGAGAATCTGAACTGGCCAGGCATGGTGGCTGATGCCTGTAATTCCAGCCCCTTTCAGAGGCTGAGGTGGTAGGATCACTTGAGTCCAGGAGTTTGAAACCAGCCTAAGCAACACAGTGAGACTCTGTCTCTTAAAAAAAGAAAGAAAGAGACTGGGTGTGGTGGTTCATGCCTGTAATCCTAGCACTGTGGGAGGCCGAGAAAGGTGGATCACCTGAGGTCAGGAGTTCGAGACCAGCCTGGCCAACATGGTAAAACCCTGTCTCTACCAGTAATACAAAAAATTAGCTGGGTGTGGTGATGCACACCTGTAATCCCAGCTACTCCGGAGGCTGAGGCAGTAGAATCGCTTGAACCCGGGAGGTGGAGGTTGCAGTGAGCCGAGATTGTACCATTGCACTCCAGTCTGGGCAACAAGAGTGAAACTCTATCTCAAAAAAAAAAAAAAAGAGAGAAAGAGAAAAAAAAAAACAGCCAGGTGCAGTGGCATATGCCTGTAATCCCAGCTACTTGGGAGGCCAAGGTGAGAGGATCGTTAAACATGGGAGCTCAAGACTTTAGTGAGCTGTGATTGCACTACTGCACTCCAGCCTAGGCAACAGAGTGAGACCCTGTCTCCAAATGATGACGACAACAACAACAACAAAAAACAAAATTAAAAAACAACAAAAAAATAAGGCCAGGCGTGGTGGCTCACACCTGTAATCCTAGCACTTTGGGAGGCCGAGGAAGCCGGATCACTTGAGGTCAGGAGTTCAAGACCAGCCTGTCAAACATGGTGAAACACCACCTCTACTGAAAATACACACACACACAAAATTACTCGGGCATGGTGGTGCACACCTGTAATCCTAGTTACTTGGGAGTCTGAGGTGGGAGGATTGTTTGAACCTGGGAGGTGGAAGTTGCAGTGAGCTGAGATTGCACCACTGCACACTCCAGCCTGGGTGACAGAGCGAGACTCCACCTCAAAAAAATAAGTCTAAGTAAATTGTAGAGAGGTGGGGGTGGCATAAGTGGGTAGATGCACAAGCACTAGGTTTTCCTGAAGCAGTTTTACATTATAGAATGCAATAGATGTGTAGTGTAGGGGTGACACTCTGGTATTTCTCTTGCTGCAATTAAAAAAATAATTATTATGCACACTGAAATCAGAATTGATGTAGAGAACAAAACCATTGCTTCAATAAAGTTGGGATGAACTACATTAGATTTATCTTTTCTCCATGTCAAAAATATCACTGTCTAAAGAAATATGCCAGAAGAACAGAAAGCCCCAGAGAAATCTGCAGCTGCAAGTTTTCAACCAATGAGGCAAATGGGAAAGACAACTTAGTAAAGAGGAAGAAAGGCTTGCAGAGGGAAATACCAAAAAGCAGCAGGGTTTTGCCCTGCAGAATCCCTGAGAGGCCTAATGATTAAGGGCACCAAGTATTCAAGAGGGAATTAAGGCAAAGAACTGAAAACAGAAGGACTGGCTGCTGCCACACAGGCTGTATGACAAAGGTAGGATGCCCAGTGTCTCCCTATGCCTTACACACACACACACACAGAGACACATACAAGCTATATTCCTAGGCAGAAGGCTAATTCTCTGAAGAACACAAACTCAACATTTCTGAGGTTAGGTTTAGCAGGAACAAAGGATGCAAAAACAATCCACACCAAGATGCACTACTGCAATCTTTCAAGGACTTCAACTCCAGAAAAAAAAAAGGTCACATAATAGAGGAAAAGTGACCAGATTAGCATCACGCTTCTCGACAACTGCAGATTACTTATCCTAAAATTCTATACCAAACCAAACTATACATCTGGGACAAAGAAGTATTCAAGAAATTGTCTACTGTATACCCTTTTCTTACACAGCTAACTAAAAAATGTATTCCACAAACTAAGAGAGTAAACTAAAAGAAGACGGCGATGGGGAGGGAATCAAATGCAGGAACAGAATAACCCAAGACAGAGAAAGAAGTCCCAAGATGATAGTGAAACGGCAGACCTGGGAAAAAAAACCAAGCAAGATAGGATTAGTATGACAGAATTCAGTGGGACAGAAGTCTCCAGGAAAAAAAAGACTCACAGATAAACACAGCTGACCATATGAAAAAAAAATGTTCAAGTATGAGTACTCACACAACTAAGCAAAAGTTTTTTAATGGAGGCAATTATTAACTTCAGGGGTAGTCAGGGACAGTGGCATGGGGCGGGGAGGAATGAAGTTATTCATAAGAAAGGAAAGGTCACCATAATAGACAACTCAAACTTAGCTCAGCAGTGAACAAACAATATTTGTATCGTCATAATAAGCTAAGCACTGACTATTGATTTAACAAAAACTGTATCAAATTTTATATTGAGAGGATGTAAAGAAAGGGGAAACAGAGAGTGGTAAAATATAACTAACTCCTTATCTACCACAACAGAAAGATGATGTATAATATATTAATTTGAAAACTAAGAAAAAGCAACAGAGGAAAAATGGTGGAGTAGAAGCAGGCACTCATTACTGGTCTTGTTTCCCTCTGATCCAGTGATGTGGATGACATCAGTTGCAAGGTGTGGCCAATGTAATTTGCTATTAATAACACAGTTCAAGGCTCGATGCTTTACTATTTTAAAAAAGTTACAATTCAAAGTTATTTCTATAAAGCAGTCACTGGTTTGTTCTGTGTGCTTTCTTGACTGGCAAAGAATTCCAAAGACAGAATAGCCAAGTCTGTAGCAGAAGAGCTAAGTTCATTAATCTGTAACATCAAAAATTCAGAAAGGAGAGTTTCTTTCAATGTCACTATACCCCTGGTCACTATACCCTTGGTATACCCAGATTAGAAGTAACTACATGTTCTTTATATTCGGAGCAAAATGACCTGGATCGACACTCATTTAAAGTTTTATAGGCAAATGTCTTATATCTTAAAGATATGAGAAGGCCAAGATCACTTGGTGAGTCAAATAATCACATAGCTATGTATTGATCTTATAGAATATTTAAAATTGTTTAATATGGTTATCACTGAAGAATTTTATAAGACACTTTAAACTATTTCATTTTCATGATGTTTGTCAAATTGTACAGTAAGTTTATCAAGTCATCTCAGTAATTTACTGGAATGTAGACATATCTCTAGCCTATTAGGTAATACTGCAGATGCTAGTAAAGCCAAACTTTTTAGAGTTTAACTGTCTAAGAACTTTCAAATGTTGTTTCTATTTAGTGCATATACTGAAGATAAAAATTCTAGCATGCCAGGGCATCTAGCTACCTTAAGGGCCTTTATGGACCTCTTGAGTAAAGGAGTGGCAAAAAGATACTTAGAGTGTTTTTTTTGTTTGTTTTTGAAGCTAGGCACAGTGTAACCAAAACTGCTTTAAAAAACAAAACAAAACAACCCTGTGCAAACAGGTCTTGTAAGAAAGAGCAAGGCCTCTGTTAGGGGCCTCAAAGTGCTCTCTCACACTAGTTATTGAAGCACAGGAATCAAAAGTTGAGGGTGGGGAGACGGGAGAGAAAGGAGAAAGAAATTGTTCACTGAGTGAATATGAATAGCAAGCAGATGAATTTCAGCCATCATACCCAGTCATGAATTCCTAAGACAGTACACAGACATAAAACTCCATCGACTGGATAGTCCCAAGCTGCTGAACCACTAGATCTGGCTCCCTTAGCTTTAAAAGGACTTTTACTAGCCATACTTGGAAAAAATCCAAGGCACTGTTAGATATATGTCCTCAATATTAACCTCTTGAGCATGTATGGATCAGGAAACTTGTTTTTAACAGGAAAGGTAACAGATGAACAAAATATTTTCTGATGAGGTCCACAATATTTGTATGTGCATATTATTTAAAAAGGTACTTCAGAATTCATTTTGTTAACTGTACACAGTGTTTAGCTTTATAAGGCAAGATGAATAGGATAAAATATTTTATTTTTCTGCCTGCAGTGATATTCTACTTAGGGTATTAGTTACATTAAGAAATATCACTCACTAAACATGAAGTTTCTTTAAAATGCTAGCCAAACTTAAGGAATTTTTCAATCTTAAAACATGTAGACTGCACTGGGCGTGGTAGCTCAGGCCTGTAATCCCAGCACTTTAGGAGGCCAAGGTGGGTGGATCGCCTGAGGTCAGGAGTTCAAGACCAGCCTGGCCAACATGGTGAAACCCTGTATCTACTAAAAATACAAAAAATTACCTGGGCGTGGTGGCAGGCACCTGTAATCCCAGCTACTTGGGAGGCTGAGGCAAGAGAATTGCTTGAACCCGGGAGGTGGAGGTTGCAGTGAGACAAGATGGTGCCATTGCGCTCTACCATGTGCACAGCAGCAAAACTCCATCTCAAAATAATAATAATAATAAAAAAATGTAGATTGTCCCTGGAATTCTATGCAAATCATTAAGGAAGTCTTACCAAAAATTGTTTCTCTGGTAGTACATTTGTGTAACTATTTTCTCTGAAGCTTTAATGTTCAGACAAGAAACAATACAAGTTTTTGAAACGGCGATGGTCATCTATATACCTGACAAACTAACTTATGAAAAGTCAGCAATGCGTGGTTCAGAATAAAACAGCATTTTTTAAAGTATAAGAAGTGTTTCTGATGCAGAAAAAAATTCACAGGTTATTCTTATTTTGGATGATAAAGCAAAATCAAGACTAGTAATACAGAAAATTTTAGCCAACTGAGATAAACATGGAAGCAAGCCGTATCATACAGCCCAAGATGCAATTGTACAGTCTTTACCACTATTTAGAGTGTTTTTTGGTTTTCGTAAAGGTAGGCACAGTGTAACCAAGACTGGTTTAAAAAAACAAAAACGAAAATCTCTGTGCAAATAGGTCTTTTAAGAAACAGCAATGCCTTTGTTGGGGGCCTCAAAGTGCTTACTATTTTAAGGAAAAATAGTAGGATACGAGACTGAGGAAAAAAAAAAAAATCCATTATAGGAACAAAACAGGCTGAGAGAATGTGGTAGGTTTAGTAAAAGTAAAGTTCCCCCTTTCTTTGCTACCCTTTACAGCAAACCTTAAAATTGTCTATTTGTTGTCTCTAATTTCTCTCCTACTCCAACCAGACTTTTACTTCCCTGCCCTGGAAATTACTGAAAAAGTCACCAAAGGTCCTCAATTAAATTCAGTGGTTAACAGCTTTCAGACATCTTAAATGACACCAACATTTGATAGTTGATCATTTACTCCTTTCTAGATCTTGTATATTTGCTTCATTTGGATTTCAGAATACCCTATTTTTTTGGTCACTATGAAGTCTATTTGGCTGGTTCCTCCTCTTCTCCTCATTCCTCTTCTCCTGCTCTCTTTTATTGAAGTCCCCAGAGGGTAGTTCTTGGTCCCTTCTTCTCTATATTCACTCCCTTAGTGATGTCAACTAGGCTCATGGCACCACTCATGTTCCAATGACCACTAAATGTATATCCCTAGTCCAATCCTCTTTCCTGGACTCCAGGCTAGTACATCCAATCACTTAAACAACCAGCTTCTTGACCTCTCTACTTCTCAAACTTACCATGTCTAAAATGGAACTTCTGATCTCCCCTTACGCCAACTCTGTTCCATCTGCAACCTTGCCCATCTCAGTTGACAGCAATTCCACCCTTCCAGGTGCCCAAACTAAAAACCCTGGAGTTATTCTTTGCTCTTCTTCTACACTCTGCATTCAATAGGTCTAAAATCTTATTACCTTTACCTTCCAAGTCTAGCTAGAATTCAACCACTTCTCACAAGGTCCGTTGCTTCCAACCTAGTCTGAATCACCATTATCACTCAAGTGGATTACTGAAATAGCCAAATCAACTCCCTACTTTTGCCTCTGACCCACGCATAGTCTAACAGAGACCAGTTAGCCTTTAAAAATTCTATGATGACTCCTCCCATTTCAATAGAAAAGGTCACAATCCTTTAAAGGCCTAAGAAGACGCTATCATTCTGGCCATACCTGCCTCATTATCTCACTCTTACTGGGGCTAGGGTCTTACTGGGACTAGGGTCTTACTGGGGCTAGTTCCTTTTGTATAGCTTATTCTCTCCCTTCCAAATCTTTACTCAAATGTCATCTTCTTAGTAAGATTCATCATCATTCGATTTAGTACGAGTGCACTCCCACCACAGCCCTTAAAGGTGCACCACTTTTTTCCCATAACACTTAACGCCTTCTAGCTAATGAAAACAACTACTAAACAAGACAGTCCCTTTTTAGATAATTGTCAATATTCTTCAATACTATATTAAAACCGGACAAGTGGTAGGTACTTAAAGGTTAGTTGCAATGTAGAATCTGAATCATACCAGTAAACTTTTCGTACTGTTGTATTAAAATCCACTGGTCTTTTTTAAAATCTGAATGATGCTTTTACCCATGCCTGACTCTATGACATCATATATATATCGGTCATTTGAAAAATACTGGTTCACTGGGTTTGCAGGTCTTTCAAAACATTCTAAAAGTATTTAAAAAATGTACACTTACTATCACCATCTCATCAGAAACATCCTTAGGTACTGGAAGGCTGGGGGAGAGGGGTCAATTCAAAAATTCAAATTTCTGTTTGAAAACTAGAATTTTGTCATTGGTAACAAATGCTATCAGTGGTTTTCCTTAAAAAGGCTTCCTTCAGTTTTTGGTAAAATGTCTGGTCTGAGTAGTCAGTCTATTAATCGTTAAGTGAGAATGGGTCTCCATGAAAAAAAGAAGCTAGTGTAGCCTACAATTGAAACAATGCATAACCACACTTCCGCATGCAGTTACTTTATGCCTATTTCCCATTTTGTCACACAAAATATTAAATATAGAGGTATTCAAAGGTTGCGATGTAATAAAATTAGTATTTTTACTCCCTCAAGAGCATTCTTAAGTTAAACTGGCTTTTTTTTTTTTTAATTGCAAGTACCTGGAGGTGAATATGATTACTATAGTCTGGTGCCACTGCCTTGATGCATGCTAAGGCATCAACAGTTTTACCCATCATTGCTTTTGTGCTATCAGGACAAATGTCAACACATTTGTGCCAATAATGTCTTTGTTTTTTATGAAAATAGTTTTAAACTCTCAGACCACAAGTAGGGTCTCAAGAAGGAGAATCCCTGACCCACAATGCTGTGCTACACTAATCCATTTGCAGAAAAATGGTAGCTGCTTTGCTACAGTAATCCATTTACAGAAAAGTGGTTTCTTTGAGAATATTATCCAACAGGATAAGAAACTTCCCTTAGTTTTGCAATCTATTAGTAAGAAGAACAGAATGCATTTTTAGAAGGAAAAAAAGGGGAGGAGGATGTCTGAATGTTTGTCTCCTCCAATGTTAATAAGATGAAATCCTACTCACATCCCAAGGTGATAGTATTAAGCGGTAGACACTTTCAAGGTGATTAGGTCATGAGATTGTAGCCCTGACATTTGGGATTAGTACCTTTCTAAGACACCAGAGATCCTGGCTAGCTTCTCCTACTACATGAGAATACAGCAAGAGAGTGTCTTCTATAAGGAAGTAGACCACCATCAGACAACGAACCTGTTATTGCTTTAATTTTGAACTTTCCAGCCTTCAGGACTGATAGGAATATTTGTTATTTATAAGCCACCAGTTTTTGGTATTTTGTAATAGCAGCTTAAACAGAGCAAGACAGAGGAAAAGGAGAGGTAGTAAAAATTAAGGAAATGAGACTAATAAAAATATGGTCAGAGTGAAGGGGAAATAAATCACATTAATTATACTTTTAAGTATTCTACTTCTGCCCTGATCTTCAAGAAAACCGGTGAAATAATTTAACAAATATCATTCATTATACCAAAATGGGAGTTTCAATAAATAATAATGATTGAGCAAATAAATGAGCTCCAGGATATAAAAACAGACAGTTCTTAGATCATCTTTGATTTTACTCACTACATATATTAAATTCTCTGTCATAGAAGCTACAAAGAAAAAACTTCATCTACTTAAAGTCTGAAGGTATATAGCTCCTATATGAGACAGTATCTCCCTCAAATACAAAACAATGAGCTGCCTCTGTAGATATATGCCACTGATAAAATAACTGGACAATGTATAATTCCATCAGTCTTTAAAAATACATTTCATATTGCTTTCATCTCTACATACATACAGTATTAGAGGTACAAATAAAATTAAATTATATTTACATCTTTTTTACAGGCTGCCATGATATGGTTCCTTAACTCAATTAACCTAACTACTGACCTTACAAACTCTGAATATTAACTCTGGCAAAAGCATAATGGGATCAAAGGGTGTCTTAAAGAAAGCACGAGTTATGCATGTCAGTATTTCACCCAGAACCAAGGTCCAGTGATGGTGTTTAACAATACAGTTACTAGGCTATTAGAAATCTGGCATTCTGATAAACATATCTGAATATTACAATTTTACTTATCAGAAAAACAACTCAAAGGCTCCATATTCTGAAAACCCTTGCCTAAGATTAAACACACTGTGACAGGTTACTGATGGTTCTTTTAAAATATACTGGGCTTTCTTTAAATAGATAAGGTGTGTTTTACTTAACTCACTTATGTAACCACATATAAAAATAAAATCAAGATGAAATGCAAAGGAAGATAAATTATATGACTGAGCACCTACCTTGTATCAGATTCTACATACCAGTATCTCATTTAATAGTCTAAATAAACTACATACGCTAGACTGGCGGGGACGGGATGGAGCTCCTAATCTATGTGTTTAGATGCTACAAAAACCTCTCATTCCTGTTCTTAAACCAGAAAACCTACATTTACATGTTTTTGTAATAACAAAATGATGATCCTAATCCAAAGTGGGAAATTAGTGCAATCAAGCTAACATTTATTTCAAATATAAGTATGCCCCATTTTTAACAAAACTTGATATATGAATCCTGAACGCGGAGTAATAGAAATGTTAGGAGCTAGAGAAGGGCTTTCGAGATCATATAATACAATCTCCTAATTTTATAGATGAAGCAATTGAAATGAAAGTGTCAATATTTCACCCAAATTAAAACAGTGCTAGACTACATCAGTGGTCTCCTCACTTCAGGTGTTATAGACCTAATTACACGAGGAAATTCAATTATTTGCATGAGATCTTTTCAAGAGCATCTACACAGCGACTGCATTTTAAAAAAAAGATTTAATTTGCCTGATTATTGGCAGCAAACATTTCAGAAATATGGAAAGCCAATTGCCTAAACCGGGTCTCACAGATTAATAGAAAAATATTGTTTTTATGCCAGAACAGTGGCTCGCCCATAATTGGTGTACAATAAATGTTTGTTGAATGAAAGTGTGCCAACCTAAAGTATTGCCATCATTGGCTCAATAGAGTCCATATGTCCAACTCAAAGTAAGACACCGTGAACAGAACTGCATGTATATTTCTTTCATAATCTTAAAAGTGGTGGATCTAAAAACTGTAGTATTTAAGAAGATGCCGGTAAGTCTCAGCATAATTCACCGAAACCATTTTTGATAAGAAAACTCTTTATAGTCCTCCAAATAAGTAACGCTTAAAATTGCTGATTCTCCAAATGATATAAAGGAACAAATCTAAACAGGAGGCTAAATTGGCAGCTCTAATACTCATGTTGGCAATCAGGGAACTAAGACTTTGGGCTTAGTCCTAATCTTGCACACACATAGTAACTATTAACACTATCTTCAAAAAATCTGACCTCTCTCCACTCCTACTTTCTCCTAAGCAGCAGAAAAGCAAACGGTGTACAAGAGGGGTGGTTTTCTCGAAAGGAGTCTGACCCCAAAAGTACTGCAAAGCTTTGCACCCCATTCACCACCTGGAAAAGCTCGGGCAAGAAATTTTCCAAGGCCTAGAAACACCCTACAGCAACCACGGGAGAATACCAAGGCCTTCCCCGCTGGATCCCATAGCTCCCTTACCACCCACCCTGCAAAGCCGAGCCCGGAAATGAGCTGCCCGAGGTCCGAGGTGGGGCGTGAGTGACGTGCGGAGGCCCAAGCGCGCTGCAAGGAGCGAAGGCTGAAGGAGGCTCCGGCGCCCATTTTGTCCTCAGCCTCCGCACTTTCCGCCCCGTCCCCTTGGGCCATGCAACCTACGCGAAATCCGGAGCCAGGCTACTCAAAGCGGCCCTGCATCCCCGACACCCGCTAGACTGCGGCGTGCAGCCGGGTCCAGAGGCGGTCGGGTAATCAAACGCCGACCCCAGTTCTCGCCGGCGTCTCCTAAGACGCTTGAACTCGGCCTCCGCCTCACTCCAGGCCCAGCGGGCCCAAACCTCACTCCCGGCCCGGGTTATGAAACCCTCAACCTTGTCTGCCTGGGCCTCTCTCGCTCCCGGGCCCGGGCCTCACCCCCTCGCTTCCCCGAACCGGAGCCCCCTACGCCACCCACGGGCTGGGTCTCTCCCCTCACCCGCGGGCCCGTGGCTGCTCCCCGCCCAGGCCTCACCCCCGCCCCCCCCCCCCCCGTCCCCCTTCACCCCCCCTCGCCCCTCTCGCCTGCGTCTTCGGCCCCAGCACCCTCAGCCCCAGTGCGCACGCCCCGCCAGGACCGTACCCCCCGGCAAACAGATGCACTAGCGTGTCCCTCTGGCTCATTCTCTCTCCCGCATGTCCTCCGGGCGCTGAGGCGGGACGCGGATCTGGCCGCCCGCTACGGCAGGCGGCTTCGGTCCCGGACTGGAGACGCACAGCGCCCCGGGGACGGCGAGGAGAGCTGGCCGAGACGCGGCTGCAGAAAGCAACCCGGCACAGCCCTCCCCGCGGCACTCTAGCCGCCCCGCCGCCTGCCTAAGCGCGCCGCCCTCCACCGAAGGCTGAGAGAGACCCGGCGCAGCGCGACAGAGGGTGGGCGGGGGATGGTAGGGGAAAGATGACTATTTGATGGCCCCCGACATAAACAGAGGCTCCCATTGGTCTGAGGGTCGTGACGTCACGCACTCTGCAGGGCTCTTTCACGTGATCCCTGTGGGCTCTTTCAATGAAAGGGGCCACGAGGCGTGGCCAGAGCGCGTGCCCGCGGGGTGGTAGGTCACCGCGCCTCTCGCACCTGAGGCCTAGGGCGAGAGACCTGGAATGAACGCGACAATCACGGCTGCGCTCTCCTGAACAGGGAACTGGCGGGGCGGGAAAAATCGCCTTGGTTCCGGGTTCACAAGAGGATTACTTTGAAAAAATTGGATTTATGACCCAGCAATTCCCTTGGTGTCTCAGAGTAACATTTCGCACAATGCATAAAAAGGTTTGTGCATGGATACTCCTGTGCAGGCTCACAAACAGTACAGAATTATGAACAATGCTTGTAGTAGCAGAAAATTGAAATCAGTGGGAGAATGAAGAAATAAATCACGGAACATTCCTACTATGGAATATTATGCAATCGTGACAGGGGATGAGGTGACTCCATATGGCAAAAAATCTCCCGAGGTGTGTAATAAGTAAAAAAGGCAAGTAGAATTTAAACACTCGGGGCCGGGCGCGGTGGCTCAAGCCTGTAATCCCAGCACTTTGGGAGGCCGAGACGGGCGGATCACGAGGTCAGGAGATCGAGACCATCCTGGTTAATATGGTGAAACCCCGTCTCTACTAAAAAGTACAAAAAAACTAGCCGGGCAAGGTGGCGGGCGCCTGTAGTCCCAGCTACTTGGGAGGCTGAGGCAGGAGAATGGCGTGAACCCGGGAGGCGGAGCTTGTAGTGAGCTGAGATCCGGCCACTGCACTCCAGCCTGGGCGACAGAGCGAAACTCCGTCTCAAAAAAAAAAAAAAAAAAAAAAAAAAAAGAATTTAAACACTCGGGTTTATTTTTTAAATAATAAAGTAAAAGTTCATGGAAAATGGAATTAAAAGATACAGTTTAAAAATACAAACTTTGTTTTTCAACGTAAGCTTCATCAAGTTAAAAACACTTTGGTAAGTGATGATACCAGCTGTTTAGTCCATCTGTAAAGAATTGAGGGTTATGGGAATTTAATCATGAAAATGCAGGCTTTTTTACATTATTAACTGAAGAAAAATGGGTGCCATTTACAGATTTTTCACGATTAGAAAACAAAAATATGTCAGAAGGAGCCAGGTCAGGAATGTAAGATGGATACCTAATAGTTTCCCATCGAAAATCCTGGAAAAATGCCCTTATTTAAAGAGGAATGAGCAGGGACATTGTCCTGGTGGAGAAGGACTCTCGGGTGAAGATTTCGTAAGTGTTTTTCTGCTAAAGCTTTGCTTCACTTTCTCCTGTAATAAGCAGATGTTATTGTTCTTCGGCCCTCCAGAAAGTCAACAGGCAAAATACCTTGAGCCTCCCGAAAAGCTGCTGCTCTGACTTCGGCTTTTGACCAGTACACTTTTGATTTGACTGGACCACTTGCACCTCTTGGTAACTATTGCTTTGATTGTGCTTTGGCTTCAGGATCATACTGGGAAAGCTATGTTTGATCTCCTATTACAATTCTTCAAAGAAATGTTTCAATATATTGATCCCACTTGTTTACAATTTCCATTGAAAGCTCTGCTCTTGTCTGCAGCTGATTTGGGTGCAACATTCTTGCACTCATCACGTGAAAATTTGCTCAACTTCAGTTTTTCAGTGAGAAATGTATAAGTAGAACCAGTTGAGATGTCTATGGTGTTGTCTATTATTTGTGCTGTTAATTGCGGGTCCTTTTCAATTATGGCACACCGAAGAATAATCTTTTCCTCAAAAATCGATGTGGATTGTTTGCCACCACAGGCTTCCTCTTCAACATTATCTCATCCCTTCTGCAAACAAGTTACCCATTTGTAAACTTCAGATTTCTTTGGGGGAATTTTCCCCATCAAACTTTTGTAAAGCATCCTTGATTTCCCCATCCTTCCACCCAATCTTGACCATAAATTTGATGTTTGTTCTTGCTTCAATTCATGCTGCTCTGATAGGGACTGTTTTCAAGCTGATGTCTTATCCTTTTTAGTGCCTCAAACTAGATCTTGTTCACATGCATTATAACAAGTGAGTATGAATTTTTGGTGCAAAAAAGTTTGAAATTCATACATAGTTTTTTTTTTTTTAGGGAAAATGTTTATATAAATTTAAATTTACGTATATTCCATCCTTCTCTTAACTGAAAAGAGTAAAAAACTTTCTGAGATTTTTTTTGCTACTTACCAGTTCTTTTTTTTTTTTTAAATATACTTTAAGTTCTGAGATACATGTGCAGAATGTGGAGGTTTGTTATGTAGGTATACATGTGCCATGGTGGTTTGCTGCACCCATCAACCCGTCATCTACATTAGGTACTTCTCCTAATGCTATCTATCCCCTTGCCCCCCCAACCGCCAACAGGCCCCAGAGTGTGATGTTCCCCTCCCTGTGCCCATGTGTTCTCATTTTTCAACTCCCACTTGTGAGTGAGAACATGGGGTGTTTGATTTTCTGTTCTTGTGATAGTTTGCTGAGAGTGATGGTTTGCAGCATCATCCATGTCCCTCCAAAGGACACAAACTCATCTTTTTTTTATGGCCGCACAGTATTCCATGGTCTATATGTGCCACATTTTCTTTATCCAGTCTAACATTGATGGGCATTTGGGTTGGTTCCAAGTCTTTGCTATTGTGAATAGCGCTGCAATAAACATATGTGTGCATGTGTCTTTATAGTAGAATGATTTACAGTCCTCTGGGTATATACCCAGTAATGCGATTGCTGGGTCAAATGGTATTTCTAGATCCTTGAGGAATCGCCACACCATCTTCCACAATGGTTGAACTTATTTACACTCCCACCAACAGCGTAAAAGCATTCCTATTTCCCCACATCCTCTCCAGCATCTATTGTTTCCTGACTTTTTAATGATCACCCTTCTAACTGGCATGAGATGGTGTCTCATTGTGGTTTGTATTTGCATTTCTCTAATGACTAGTGGTGATGAGCTTTTTTCATATGTTTGTTGGCCACATAAACGTCTTGTTTTGAGAAGTGTCTGTTCATATCCTTCATTCATTTTTTGATGGTTTTTTTTTGTTGTTGTTGTTGCTGTTTTGTTTTTGTTTTTGTTTTTGTTTTGAGACAGAGTCTCGCTCTTGTTACCCAGGCTGGAGTGCAATGGTGCGATCTCGGCTCACTGCAACCTCTACCTCCTGGGTTCAAGTGGTTCTCCTGCCTCAGCCTCCCTAGTAACTGGGATTACAGGTGCCCGCCACCACGCCCAGCTAATTTTTTTTTTTTTTTTTGTATTTTTAATAGAGACAGGGTTTCATTATGTTGGCAAGGCTGGTTCTTGAACTCCTGACCTCAGGCAATCCACCCACGTCAGCCTCCCAAAGTACTGGGATTACAGGCATGAGCCACTGTGCCCGGCTGGTTTTTTTTTTTTTTTTTAAATAAATTTGTTTAAATTCCTTGGAGATTCTGGATATTAGCCCTTTGTCAGATGGATAGATTGCAAAAATTTTCTCCCATTCTGTAGGTTGCCTGTTCACTCTGGATAGTTTCTTTTGCTGTGCAGAAGCTCTTCAGTTTAATGAGATCCCATTTGTCAATTTTGGCTTTTGTTGCCATTGCTTTTGGTGTTTTAGTCATGAAGTCTTTGCCCATGTCTATGCCTGAATGGTATTGCCTAAGTTTTCTTCTAGGGTTTTTATGGTTTTAGGTCTTATATTTAAATTTTTAATCCATCTTGAGTTAATTTTTGTATAAGGTATAAGGAAGGGGTACAATTCCAGTTTTCTGCATATGGCTAGCCAGTTTTCCCCAACACCATTTATTAAATAGGGACTCCTGTCCCCATTGCTTGTTTTTGTCAGGTTTGTCAAAGATCAGATGGTTGTAGATGTGTGGTGTTATTTCTGAGGCCTCTGTTCTGTTCCAATGGTCTATATATCTGTTTTGGTACCAGTACCATGCTGTTTTGGTTACTGTAGCCTTGTAGTATAGTTTGAAGTCAGGTAGCATGATGCCTCCAGCTTTGTTCTTTTTTCTTAGGATTGTCTTGGCTATATGGGCTCTTTTTTGGTTCCATATGAAATTTAAAGAAGTTTTTTCTAATTCTGTGTAGACAGTCAATGGTAGCTTGATGGGAATAGCATTGAATCTATTAATTACCTTGGGTCGTATGGCCATTTTCACTATATTGATTCTTCCTATCCATGAGCATGGAATGTTTTTCCCTTTGTGTTCTCTCTTATTTCCTTGAGCAGTGGTTTGTAGTTCTCCTTGAAGAGGTCCTTTACATCCCTTGTAAGTTATATTCCTAGGTATTTTATTCTCTTTGTAGCAGTTGTGAATTGGAATTTGCTCATGATTTGGCTGTTTGTCTATTATTGGTGTACAGGAATGCTTGTGATTTTTGCACATTGATTTTATATTCTGAGACTTTGCTGAAGTTGCTTATTAGCTTAAGGAGTTTTTGGGCTGAGATGATGGGGTTTTCTAAATATACGGTCATGTCATCTGCAAGCGGAGAAAATTTGACTTCCTCTCTTCCTATTTGAATACCCTTTATTTCTTTCTCTTGCCTGATTGCCCTGGCCAGAGCATATCCAACACGACGTTGAATAAGAGTGTTGAGAGAGGGCATCCTTGTCTTATGGTGGTTTTCAAAGGGAATGCTTCCAGCTTTTGCCCATTCAGTATGATATGGGCTATCAGTTTGTCATAAATAGCTCTTACTATTTTGAGACACGTTCCATCAATATCTAGTTTATTGAGTGTTTTTAGCATGAAGCGGTGTTGAATGTTATCAAAGGCCTTTTCTGCATCTATTGAGATAATCATGTGGTTTTTATCACTGGTTCTGTTTATGTGATGGGTTATGTTTATTTATTTGCATATGTTGAACCAGCCTTGCATCCAAAGGATGAAACCAACTTGATTGTGGTGGATAAATTTTTAATGTGCTGCTGGATTCAGTTTGCCTCTACTTTATTGAGGATTTTTCCATCGATGTTCATCAGGGACATTGGCCTGAAATTTTCTTTTTTGTGGTGTCTCTGCCAGGTTTTGGTATCAGGATGATGCTGGCCTCATTAAATGAGTTAGGGAGAAGTCTCTTTTTTTCTATTGTTTGGAATAGTTTCAGAAGGAATGATACCAGTGCCTCTTTGTACCTCTGGTGGAATTCGGCTATGAATCCGTCTGGTCCTGGGCTTTTTTTGGTTGGTAGGCTATTACTTACTGCCTCAGTTTCAGACCTTGTTATTGGTCTATTCAGGGATTTGAGTTCTTCCTGGTTTAGTCTTGGGAGGGTGTATGGTCCAGGAATTTATCCATTTCTTCTAAATTTTCTAGTTTATTTGCATAGAGATATTTATAGTATTCTCTGATGGAAATTGTATTTGTGTGGGATCGGTGGTAATATCCCCTTTATCATTTTTAATTGTGTCTGTTTGATTCTTTTCTTTTTGCTGCTTTATAAGTCTGGCTAGTGGTCTATCTATTTTGTTGATCTTTTCAAAACAGCTCCTGGATTCATGATTTTTTTCAGGGTTTTTTTTTTTTTGTTTCTATATCTCCTTCAGCTGTGCTCTGATCTTAGTTATTTCTTGTCTTCTGCTAGCTTTTGAATTTTTTTGCTCTTGCTTCTCTAGTTCTTTTAATTGTGATATTGTGATGTTAGGGTATCAGTTTTAGATCTTTCCTGCTTCCTTCTGTGAGCATTTAGTGCTATAAATTTCCCTCTGAACACTGCTTTAGCTGTGTCCCAGCGATTCTGGTACATTGTGTTTTTGTTCTCATTGGTTTCAAAGAACTTATTTATTTCTGCTTTCATCTTGTTATTTACCCAGTAGTTATTCAGGAGTAGGTTGTTCAGTTTCCATGTAGTTGTGTGGTTTTGAGTGAGTTTCTTAATCCTGAGTTCTAATTTGATTGTTCTGTGGTCTGAGAGACTGTTATTATGTCCATTCTTTTGCATGTGCTGAGGAGTGTTTTATGTGGTCGATTTTAGAATAAGTGCTATGTGGTCTTGAGAAGAATGTGTATTCTGTTGATTTGGGGTGGAGAGTTCTGTAGATGGTCCACTTGGTCCAGAACTGAGTTCAAGTCCTGAATATCCTTGTTAATTTTCTGTCTCATTGATCTGGCTAATATTGACAGTGGGGTGTTAAAGTCTCCCACTATGATTGTGTGGGAGTCTAAGTCTCTTTGTAGGTCTCTAAGAACTTGCTTTATGAATCTGGGTGCTCCTGTATTGAGTGCATATATATTTAGGATAGTTAGCTCTTTTTCTTGCAATGATCCCTTTACCATTACATAATGCCCTTCTGTGTCTTTTTTGATCTTTGTTAGTTTAAAGTCTGTGTTGTCAGAGACTAGAATTACAACCCCTGCTTTTTTTTTGCTTTCCATTTGCTTGGTAAATATTCCTTTATCCCTTTATTTTGAGCCTATGTGTGTCTTTGCATGTGAGATGGGCCTCCTGAATACAGCACACCAATGGCTCTTGACTCTTTATCCAATTTGCCAGTCTGTGCCTTTTAATTGGTACATTTAGCCTATTTACGTTTAAGGTTAATATTGTTATGTGTGAATTTGATGTTGTCACTAAGATGCTACTGTGGGGAAAAGAAAGAGATCAGCCTGTTACTGTGTCTATATAGAAAGAAGTAAACATAAGAGACTCCATTTTGTTCTGTATTTGAAATGCTGTTAATCTGTGACCCTACCCCCAACCTTGTCCTTGCAAGAGACATGTGTTGCGGTGACTCAAGGTTTAATGGATTTTGGGCTGTGCAGGATGTGTCTTTGTTAAACAAATGCCTGAAGGTAGCTTGCTGGTTAAAAGTTATCTACCCAGAGACACGTACACGGCCAAAGGTCGCAGGGACCTCTGCCTAGGAAAGCTAGGTATTGTCCAAGGTTTATCCCCATGTGATAGGATGAAACAATGTTGCTAAAAAGTTTATCTCAAGGCACAGGATTTTCCTTTGAACTTATTCATATCACAGAGGTTTTTGTTCTTATGTCTTACTGCTAATTTCCTCCCTAAAAATGATCCTATTGTCCTGCCACTCCTTTATCCTTAAGATGGTAAAGATAATTATCAATAAATACTGAGGGAACTCAGAGACCGGTGCCGGCGTGGATCCTCTGTAAGCTGAGCGCCGGTCCCCTGGGCCCCCGCTTTTCTTTCTCTATACTTTGCCTCTGTGTCTTATTTCTTTTCTCAAGTCTCTCGTTCCACCTTACGAGAAACACCCACAGGTGTGGAGGGGCAGGCCACCCCTTCATCTGGTGCCCAACGTGGAAGCTTTTCTCTAAGGTGAAGGTACGCTGGAGCGTGGTCATTGAGGACAAGTCGACGAGAGACTCCCGAGTACGTCTACAGTCAGCCTTGCGGTAAGCTTGTGCGCTCGGAAGAACCTAGGGTAACAATGGGGCAAACTAAAAGTAAATATGCCTCTTATCGCAGCTTTATTAAAATTCTCTTAAAAAGAGGGGGAGTTAAAGTCTCTACCAAAAATCTAATTACGCTATTTCAAACAATAGAGCAGTTTTGTCCATGGTTTCCGGAACAGGGAACTTTAGATCTAAAAGATTGGGAAAAAATTGGCAAAGAATTAAAACAAGCAAGCAGGGAAGGTAAAATCATTCCGCTCACAGTATGGAATGATTGGGTCATTATTAAAGTAGCTTTAGAACCGTTGCAAACAGAAGAAGATAGTGTTCCAATTTCTGATGTCCCTAAAAGCTGTGCAGTAGATTGTGAAAAAGAGGCAGGGATAGAATCCCGGAAAGGAAAGGAAAGTTCACACTGTGAATGTGTATCAGAGCCGGCTATGGCTCGGTCAACGCAAAATGTTGACAATAATCAATTACAGGAGGTAGTATATCCTGAAACGTTAAAATTAGAAAAAAAGAATCCAGAATTAGCAGAGCCATCAGAGTCTAAGCCACGATGGCCAACTGCTCTTCCAGCAGCTCAGATGCCTGTAACTTTACAACCTCAAATGCAGGTTAAACAAGTACAAACGCCAAAAGAAAATCAAATAGAAAAAGATAGAGTCTCTGTCATGGCAATGCCAATCCAAATACAGTGTCCAGAATATCAACCGGTAGAAAATAAGACCCAGCCGCCAGTAGCCTATCAATACTGGCCGCCAGCTGAACTACAGTATCAGCAGCCACCAGAAAATCCGTATGGACAGCCAGGAACATTTCCAGTGCCACAGGGCAGGGTGCCATATCCTCAGCCGCCCACCATGAGACTTAATCCTACAGCACCGCCTAGTACACAGGGTAGTGCGTTACATAAAATTATTGATGAGGCAAGAAAACAAAGAGATATTGAGGCGTGGCAATTCCCAGTAATATTAGAAGCAAGACCACCTGGAGAAGGGGCCCAAGAGGGAGAGCTTCCCGTAGCTGAAGCCAGATATAAGTCTTTTTCTATAAAAATGCTAAAAGAAATGAAAGAGGGAGTAAAACAGTATGGACCCAACTCTCCTTACATGAGAACATTATTAGACTCCATTGCTCATGGACATAGACTCATTCCTTATGATTGGGAGATTCTGGCAAAATCCTCACTCTCACCCTCTCAATTTTTACAATTTAAGACTTGGTGGATTGATGGGGCACAAGTACAGGTCCGGAAAAATAGGACTGCCAATCCTCCAATTAACATAGATGCAGATCAACTATTAGGAATAGGTCAAAATTGGAGCACTGTTGACCAACAAGTAATAATGCCAAATGAGGCCATTGAGCAAATTAGGGCTATCTGCCTTAGGGCCTGGGAGAAAATCCAAGACCCAGGAACCGCCTGCTCCTCCTTTAATACAATAAGACAAGGCTCTAAAGAGCCCTACCCTGATTTTGTAGCAAGACTTCAAGATGCTGCTCAAAAGTCAATTACCGATGAGAATGCCCGTAAGGTCATAGTGGAGTTGATGGCATACGAAAACGCCAATCCTGATTGTCAATCAGCCATTAAGCCATTAAAAGGAAGGGTTCCTGCAGGATCAGATGTAATCTCAGAGTACGTTAAAGCCTGCGATGGAATTGGAGGAGCTATGCATAAAGCTATGCTTATGGCTCAAGCAATCACAGGAGTTGCTTTAGGAGGACAAGTTAGAACATTTGGGGGAAGATGTTATAATTGTGGTCAAATTGGTCATCTAAAAAAGAATTGCCTAGTCTCAAATAAACAAAATGTAACTACTCAAGCTACTACAAGAACAGATAAAGAGCCACCTGGCCTATGTCCAAGATGTAAAAAGGGAAAACATTGGGGTGATCAATGTCGTTCTAAATTTGATAAAAATGGGCAACCACTGTCGGGAAACGAGAGGAGGGGCCAGCCTCAGGCCCCGCAACAAACTGGGGCATTCCAAATTCAGCCCTTTGTTCCTCAGGGTTTTCAGGAACAACAACCCCCACTGTCACAAGTGTCTCAGGGAATAAGCCAGTTATCACAATACAGCAATTATCCCCCACCACAAGCGGCAGTGCAGCAGCTAATTCAACATCTTACTGGTAAAAAGAACAGTCCACATGAAGGAAAACTGATTTGGTGGAAAGACAACAAAAATAAGACATGGGAAATAGGGAAGGTGATAACCTGGGGAAGAGGTTTTGCTTGTGTTTCACCAGGAGAAAATCAGCTTCCTGTTTGGATACCCACTAAACATTTGAAGTTCTACAATGAACCCATCGGAGATGCAAAGAAAAGCGCCTCCACGGAGACGGAAACACCGCAATCGAGCACCATTGACTCGCATGATGAACCAAGAGATGATATCAGAAGAACAGATGAAGTCACCACGCACCAAGAAGGCGGAGCTGCCGACCTGGGCACAGTTAAAGAAGCTGACACCGTTAGCTAGCACAAAGGTGACACAAACCCCAGAAAAAATGCTGCTTACAGCTTTAATGATTGTATCAACGGTGGTAAGTCTCCCCGTGCCTGCAGGAGCAGCAGCAGCTAATTATACCTACTGGGCCTATGTGCCTTTCCCGCCCTTAATTCGGGCAGTTACATGGATGGACAATCCTATTGAAGTATATGTTAATAATAGTGTGTGGGTACCTGGTCCCACAGATGATCGGTGCCCTGCCAAACCGGAGGAAGAAGGAATGATGATAAATATTTCCATTGGGTATCGTTATCCTCCTATTTGCCTAGGGAGAGCACCAGGATGTTTAATGCCTGCTATTCAAAATTGGTTGGTAGAAGTACCTACTGTCAGTTCCACCAGTAGATTCACTTATCACATGGTAAGCGGAATGTCACTCAAACCACAGGTAAACTATTTACAAGACTTTTCTTATCAAAGATCATTAAAATTTAGGCCAAAAGGGAAACCTTGCCCCAAGGAGATTTCCAGAGAATCAAAAGATTTAATTTGGGAAGAATGTGTGGCCGATAGTGCAGTGATACTACAAAACAATACATTTGGAACTGTTATAGATTGGGCACCTAGAGGTCAATTCTACCACAATTGCATAGGACAAACTCAATTCTGTCCCAGTGCACTAGTGAGTCCAACTGTTGATAGTGACTTAACGGAAAATTTAGACAAACAGAAGCACAAAAAATTACAGTCTTTCTACCCTTGGATATGGGGAGAAAAGGGAATCTCTACTCCAAGACCAAAAATGATAAGTCCTGTTTTTGGTCCTGAACATCCAGAATTATGGAGACTTACTGTGGCTTCATACCGCCTTAGAATTTGGTCTGGAAATCAAACTATAGAAACAAGAGATTATAAGCCATTTTACTCTATCAACCTAAATTCCAGTCTAACAGTTCCTTTACAAAGTTGTGTAAAGCCCCCTTATATGTTAGTCATAGGAAATATAGTTATTAAACCAGACTCCCAAACTATAACTTGTGAAAATTGCAGATTGTTTACTTGCATTGATTCAACTTTTGATTGGCAGCACCGTATTCTGCTGGTGAGAGCAAGAGAAGGCGTGTGGATCCCTGTGTCCATGGACCGACCATGGGAGGCCTCACCATCCATCCATATTTTGACTGAAGTATTAAAAGGCGTTTTAAATAGATCCAAAAGATTCATTTTTACTTTAATTGCAGTGATTATGGGATTAATTGCAGTCACAGCTACAGCCACTGTGGCAGGAGTTGCATTGCACTCTTCTGTTCAGACAGTAAGCTTTGTTGACAATTGGCAAAAGAATTCCACAAGGTTGTGGAATTCACAATCTGGTATCGATCAAAAATTGGCAAATCAAATTAATGATCTTAGACAAATTGTCATTTGGATGGGAGATAGACTCATGAGCTTGGAACATCGTTTCCAGTTACAGTGTGACTGGAATACATCAGATTTTTGTATTACACCCCAAGTTTATAATGAGTCTAAACATCATTGGGACATGGTTAGACGCCATCTACAGGGAAGAGAAGATAATCTCACTTTAGACATTTCTAAATTAAAAGAACAAATTTTTGAAGCCTCTCAAAGTCACTTAAATATTGTGCCTGGAGCTGAGGCATTAGATCAAGTGGCAAAAAATCTTTATGGATTAAACCCCACGACTTGGATTAAGTCTATTGGAAACTCTACTGCAGTAAATTTTGGAATTATGTGTCTCTGTTTAATCGGCTTGTTTTTAGTGTGCCGGACCAGTCGAAGAATCCTGCGTCAAAATCGAGAGAATGAACAAGCCTTCATCGCCATGGCACATTTATATAGAGGAAAAGGGAGGGAGAACGTTGCGGGAAGTCAGGGACCTTGAATGCGGGGACTGGCTGAAGCCACGGCAGAAAAACATAAAATGTGAAGATTTCATGGACATTTATTAGTTCTCCAAAATAATACTTTTGTAATTTCTTATGTCTGTCTTTACTTTAATCTCATAATTCCATCATCTTCTTTGTAAACTGAGGAGGATATATGTCACCTCAGGACCCTGTGATGATTGCCTTAAACTGCACAAATTGTTTGTGGAGCATGTGTGTTTGAACAATATGAAATCTGGGCATCTTGAAGAAAGAATAAGATAACAGCAATGTTCAGGGAACAAGGGAGGCAACCTTGAACTGGCCGCCGGTGAGCCGGACGGAACAGAGCCATATTTCTTCTCTTTTCATTATGCAAATAGGAGAAATATCGCTGAATTCTTTTTCTCAGCAAGGAACATCCCTGAGAAAGAGAATGCGCTCTGAGGGTAGGCCTATAAACGACCCCCTTGGAGGCGTGCCGCCTTTTACGGTTGAAGCCGAAGGGATGAAATAAGCCCCGGCCTCCTGTAGCGCTCCCAGGCTTATTAGGACGAGGAAATTCCCACCTAATAAATTTTGGTCAGACAGGTTGTCTGCTCTCAAACCCTGTTTTCTGATAAGATGTTATCAATGACAACGCGTGCCCGAAATTTCATTTAAAATTTTAATTTTAACGCCATCCTGTGATCTCATCCTACCTCCACTCGCTTTGTGATATTCTATTACTTTGTGAAGTATGTAATCTCGGTGTCATGATGACAATGGTGGTTTTGTTGAAAAGAAAAGGGGGAAATGTGGGGAAAAGAAAGAGATCAGCCTGTTACTGTGTCTATATAGAAAGAAGTAAACATAAGAGACTCCATTTTGTTCTGTATTTGAAATGCTGTTAATCTGTGACCCTACCCCCAACCTTGTCCTTGCAAGAGACATGTGTTGCGGTGACTCAAGGTTTAATGGATTTTGGGCTGTGCAGGATGTGTCTTTGTTAAACAAATGCCTGAAGGTAGCTTGCTGGTTAAAAGTTATCACCATTCTCTTAATCTTAACTACCCAGAGACACGTACACGGCCAAAGGTCGCAGGGACCTCTGCCTAGGAAAGCTAGGTATTGTCCAAGGTTTATCCCCATGTGATAGGATGAAACAATGTTGCTAAAAAGTTTATCTCAAGGCACAGGATTTTCCTTTGAACTTATTCATATCACAGAGGTTTTTGTTCTTATGTCTTACTGCTAATTTCCTCCCTAAAAATGATCCTATTGTCCTGCCACTCCTTTATCTTTAAGATGGTAAAGATAATTATCAATAAATACTGAGGGAACTCAGAGACCGGTGCCGGCGTGGATCCTCTGTAAGCTGAGCGCCGGTCCCCTGGGCCCCCGCTTTTCTTTCTCTATACTTTGCCTCTGTGTCTTATTTCTTTTCTCAAGTCTCTCGTTCCACCTTACGAGAAACACCCACAGGTGTGGAGGGGCAGGCCACCCCTTCATGCTACCTGGTTATTTTGCCCATTAGTTGATGCAGTTTCTTCATAGTGTTGGTTGTCTTTACATTTTGGTTTGTTTTTGCAGTGGCTGGTACCAGTTTTTCCTTTCCATATTTAGTGCTTCCTTCAGGAGCTCTTGTAAGGCAGGCCTGGTGGTGACAAAATCCCTCAGCATTTGCTAGTCTGTAAAGGATTTTATTTCTCCTTCACTTATGAAGCTTAGTTTGTCTGGATATGAAATTCTGGGGTGAAAATTCTCTTCTTTAAGAATGTTGAATATCGGCCCCCACTCTCTTCTGGCTTGTATGGTTTTGACTGAGAGATTCTCTGTTAGTCTGATGGGCTACCCTTTGTGGGTAACCCAGCCTTTCTCTCTGGCTGCCCTTAAGATTTTTTCCTTCATTTTAACCTGGGTGAATCTGACAATTTTATGTCTTGGGGTTGCTCTTCTCGAGGAGTATCTTTGTGGCGGTCTCTGTATTTCCTGAATTTGAATGTTGGCCTCTCTTTCTAGGTTGGGGAAATTCTCCTGGATAATATTCTAGAGTGTTTTCCATCTTGGTTCCATTCTGCCTGTCACTTTCAGGCACATCAATTAAATGTAGGTTTGGTCTTTTCATGTTAGTCCCGTATTTCTTGGAGGCTTTGTTTGTTCCTTTTCATTCTTTTTTCTCTCATCTTGTCTTTATGCTTTATTTCATTAAGTTGATCTTCAATCTCTGATATCCTTTCTTCCACTTGATTGATTTGGCTATTGTATGCTTCGCAAAGTTCTCATGCTGTGTTTTTCACCTCTATCAGGTCATTTATGTTCTTCTCTAAACTGGTTATTCTAGTTAGCCATTCCTCTAACCTTTTTTTAAGGTTCTTAGCTTCCTTGCATTGGGTTAGAACATGCTCCTTTAGCTCAGAAGAGTTTGTTATTACCTACCTTCTGAAGCCTACTTCTGTCAATTCGTCAAATTCATTCTCCATCCAGTTTTGTTCCCTTGCTGGCGAGGAGTTATGATCCTTTGCAGGAGAAGAGACATTCTGGTTTTTGGCATTTTCAGCCTTTTTGCACTGGTTTTTCCTCATCTTCAAGGATTTATCTACCTTTGGCCTTTGCTGTTGGTGACCTTCAGATGGAGTTTTTGCTTGGTTGTCCTTTTTTTTTGATGTTGATGCTATTGTTTTCTATTTGTTAGTTTTCCTTCTAACAGTCAGGCCCCTCTTCTGCAGGTCTGCTGGAGTTTGCTGGGGGTGCACTCCTGACCCTGTTTGCCTGGGTATCACCAGCAGAGGCTGCAGAACAGCAAAGATTGCTGCCTGCTCCTTCGTCTGGAAGGTTCATCCCAGAGGGGCACTTGACAGATACCAGCCGGAGCTCTCCTGTATGATGAGTCTGTGGACCTCTGCTGGGAATTGTCAACCTGTCAGGACGCTCAGAGGTCAGGGGCCCACTTGAGGAGCCAGTCTGTCCCTTAGCAGAGTCTGTCACTCTCTTCAGAGCTGGAAGGCAGGAATGTTTAAGTCTGCTGAAGCTGTGCCCACAGCTGCCCCTTCCCCCAGGTGCTCTGTCCCAGGGAGATGGGAGTTTTATCTATAAGCCCCTGACTGGGGCTGCTGCCTTTCTTTCAGAGATGCCCTGCCCAGAGAGGAGGAATCTAGAGACGCAGTCTGGCTACAGTGGCTTTCCAGCGCTGTGGTGGGCTCTGCCGAGTCGGAACTTCTGGCAGCTTTGTTTACACTGTGAGGGGAAAACTAACCGCCTACTCAAGCCTCAGTAATGGCAGATGCCCCTCCCCCCACCAAGCTGAAGCATCCCATGTTGACTTCTGACTGCTGCGCTGCCAGCGAGAATTTCAAGCCAGTGGATCTTAGCTTGCTGGGCTCCATGGAGGGGGAATTCGCTGAGCTAGATCACTTGGCTCCCTGGCTTCAGCTCCCTTTATAGGGGAGTGAACAGTTCTATCTTGCTGGCATTCCAGGTGCCACTGGGGTATGAAAAAAAAACAAAACTTCAGTTAGCCCGGTGTCTGCCCCAACAGCCACCCAATTTTGTGCTTGAAACCCAGGTCCTTTGTGCTGTAGGCATCCGAGGGAATCTCTGGTTTGTGGGTTGTGGAGACCGTAGGAAAAGTGTAGTATCTGGTCCAGAGTGCACCGTCCCTTACAGCAGGGTCCCTCGTGGCTTCCTTTGGCTAGGGGAGGGAGTACCCCAACCCCTTGTGCTTTCTGGGTGAGACGACGCCCCATCATGCTTTCACTCACCCTCCATGGGCTGTACTCGCTGTCTAACCAGTCCCAGTGAGACGAACCGGATACCTCAGTTGGAAATGCAGAAATCAGCAACCTTCTGCTTTGGTCTTGCTGGGAGCTGCAGACCAGAGCTGTTCCTATTTGGCCATTTTGCCTGGGAATGCATAGTTGTTTTTATAATATCCATTTTCCGTGAACCTTTTCAAGATCCTTCCAAAAATGGGCCAGGTTAAACATAGGGTTATGCTTATAATTCTAGCATTTTGGGAGGCCAAGGCAGAAGGATTGCTTGAGGCAAGGAATTGGAGACCACCCTGGGCAATACAGTGAGGCCCCTGTCTTTACAAAAAATAAAACTGGAGGCTGAGTTAGAGTCTGCAGTAAGCTATGATAGCATTAGTTCACTCCACCCTGGGCAACAGAGTGAGACCCTGTCTCATAAACAAAAATTAAAAAATGGTAGTTGATATTTATTGGGGACTTACTAATGTGCCAGGCTTTAAGCACTTTATAACATTCTCTTTGTTATTTTAGAGATGAGATCTCTTTTTGCTGCCCAGAGTTGCTACATTGCTATGTTGTCCAGGCTGGCCTCAAACTTCTGGATGCAAAAACCCTCCTGCCTCAGTCTCCTGAGTAGCTAGGACAACAGGCACACAACACCACGCCCAGCTATAACATTTTTTCATTAAACTTTCATAACTACCCTATGAGATAAGTGATTTAATCCCCTTAATTTCACATGAGAAAACTGAATTTAGAATAAGTAAGTGAATTGGTCATGATTACCCAGTTCATTGAAAGGGAGCTTGGATTTGAATCCACCAGTCTGTCTGACTCCATGGCTTCAGTTGGTAAACAAGCTGCCATTAGAAGGGGAAAACTTGACAAAATTTGTCAAAAACAGAAGTAGAAATAAAAATTGGGGCAATCCTGGCCATACTTTCCAAAAACATGCTGCATTAACATTTGAGGGCTATTTCTCTCTTATACAAGCTTTATCAAAATGCAATTCACATAACATAAAATTCACCAATTTAAAGTGTATGATTTAGTGGTTTTTAGTATATTTCAAGGTTATGCAACCATCACTACTACCTAATTCTGGAATATTTTTCTCACCCAAAAACCTACCCTGTACCTTTTAGCAGTCACTTCCATTTCCCTCTTTTATCTCCTGGCTAATCTACTTTCTAACTCTTTGGTTTTGCCTATTCTGGACATTTCATACAAATGAATCATACAATATGAGGCATTTTTGTATCTGATTTCTTTCACTAAACATAGTGTTTTTGAGGTTCATTCATGTTGTAGTGTTTTTCAGTACTTCACTCCCTTTTATGACTGAATAACATTCCATTATATGTATATATCACATTTTGTTTATCCATTCTCAATTGATGGCTCTTTGGATTGTTTCTGCTTATTTATTATCCGTTTATATGAATAATGCTGCTATGAACATTCTTGTACAAGCTTTATTATGGGCATATGCTTTCAATTCTCTTGGTCATATACCTAGGAGTGGAATTGCTGGGTCACATAACCCTATGTTTAACCTTTTGGGGTGCTGCCAAGCTTTTCCAAAGTGGCTGCACCATTTTAGGTGTATTTCATTTAAGACAATAGCTGTAGCTCATGTTTTTGACATAGTGAATGCCATAGTAATTACACTTAATGAAGTGTCTGAAACTGGTAAGGAAGGAATCAGAGTTCTTATGTGCAATAACAGTTATTTCCATGGGCAATGACAATTCCTAACGTGACGGGTTCCCTTTGAACCTCATTCAGAAGCCACCGTGGAAGTCGACTCTGCCCTCTGCGCATTCTGGCTGGTATCCCTGGGGACCGCCCACTCGGGTGTGGTTGCCTTAGTCGTCATTCTTGCTGGGATTCCAGGGTTGAGTTGCTGAGGTGCAAGCGTGATCTGCCCACTCTTTTATAACCTTCCTCCTCGTTCCTGTTGTTTAGAGTGCTTCTTCAAGCGGTTCCTTCAAGATCAGTACAAACGCGAGGTTTCTGGTGCCTGTGCCCCTTGCACAAACATGCTTCCGGGAGAAAGTCCTTAAGGCAGGGTGGGTGGGACTAAGACCACGCTTTGGTATTAGTTGCATCTTCACCTCCTCCCGCCCCCTATTCCTGCCGCGAGGACTTCTGGGAGTTGTAGTCTCTTACTGAATAAAGAAAGAGAAACGGATCTTCGCTATCAGGGTGTTCTCAACCTAGTGCCAGCCTAAAATAAGCAAACTCATTGTGAAGTAAAAGGGACTAGATTTCCAGGTTAGTACTGGTCTCAACTTTTAATTGCTAATAAGCCGAAGAAAAGTTGTTAATACCTATCTATGGTGGAGTAGAGCTTAGATGGACCACGGATGTCATCCTCCCCAACCCCTACCCGTTGGCCTCTATTGGTCATGTGGGTTCAGAAAATTCCTGTGGCTTTTCAGAAAAGCCAAAAACTGTGCTTGATATTTTTTCTCCCCTGCAGTACCTTGGTACAATGTTAACACTGGGTCAGCATCCAGGGTCAAAAAAAAAAAAAAAAAATTCCTTATTTTAAAAAATTTTTATTGATTTTATTTCTATTATTTATCCGTATTTCTATGTCTTCTTCACTATTTTCGTGGGAGATTGGAAGATATTTGTTCATATTCTCTTAGCCATATGCTATCTTATTTAATTTTTTTTTCCATTTTACTTTTGGTAAAAACTAATAAATTCAAAGAGTACAAAGGTGTAAGAGATAGAAATTAAAATCCTCCCATCAACCTCTCTTCCTAAATCCCACTCCTCAGGGGAATCCCAACAGCTGGGCGAATGTTTTTGTGGGTACTCTCCGTGCCAAGCTGGTGATTATCTCAAAGTGCTTCAGATTTATGCAGCACTTAGAGGCATTGTTGCAAGCCCTTTGCCAGTATTTAATCTTCTCTACAACCTAATGAGGTGCCCATTTTACAGATGAGGAAACTGAGAGGTCAGGGGATTTGTTAAGGTGACTTAGCTAGAAAGTCACTGAGCTGGGATGGAAACATGGGCGGTTTGGTTCCAAAGTCTGCACTCTTACTTTCTCTTCTATACCATCTCAATAGTTTTCTTCGTTGAATGAAAATATAAGCTGTAGTTCCTACAATCACCGCCACCACCACCACCAACAATGAGAAACTGGTGCGCAAGAAGAGAAAATGTTCACTTAGATCTGAGCTCCAGATGAAAGTCATGAGGGCAATTGTTCCCTAATGAGGACTTAATCTCCTTTTTGAGCTGTCACTCCCATCAGCCGCTCTGTGTATTCAAAAATTTTTCTTTTTCTTTTTCCAACAAGAATGAGGTTGAATCAATAATGTTTAATGGTTCTTAGATACAATGATGGCAAGCATACAGAAGTAGTACTGGAGCTAGATAAGAAGCTTTACTTGTAAAAATGGATTTTCCCTATAATCAATCAACATTTTCCTTGTATTTCTCAGGACAGTGTCCCAGGAGCCATGAAAAAACAAACCAACCAACCAACATGATTTTTCTTACCTTTCAGGAAAAGGGTATTAGAAGAGAGGGAAGGCCTTGCAAAGAAATACATAGATTTCATTGAGAAGAGGGTGTAACACACTTTTTTATTTTGTGTGGACATGCCTAGTTCTTCAACCCTGTGGTAATAGAGTAGTACCCTGCTTCTCATTTAGGAACCCATCTAGGGGCCTCATCAAGGGCCGCTGCTTTGAAACTCAGCTTCCCTGTTGGCATTTAGATCTTGCTTTTAACATTAACTCCTTGTTTTTATTGAAAAAATAATACAAACAACCAATCCAAAGATGGGTAAAGGACTTGAATTCACATTTATCCAAAGAAGAGATACAAATGGCAATAAGCCGATAAAAAGATACTTAACATTACTAATCATTAGGGAGACATCAAAACCACAATGAGATACTACTTCACACCCATTAGGATGGCTATAAACAAATGTGCATATTTTTAAAAACCTAGAAGATACAAGAGTATTGACCAGGATGTGGAGAAATTGGAAACTCGTGCACATTGCTGCTGGGAATGTAAAATGGTGCAGCTGTTGTGAAAAACTGTATGACATTTTCCTTAAAAAGTTAAACATAGAATTACCATATGACCCAGCAATTCTACTTCTTGGTCTACACCCAAAAGAATTGAAAGCAGAGGCTCCAACAGATACTTGCACATCAATGTTCATAGCAACATTATTTACGATAGCTCAAAGAGGAAATAACTTGTCAACATGTCCATCAGCAGGTGAATAGATAAACAATATGTTGTACATACATACAATGGAATGCTATTCAACCTTAAAAAGAAAGGAAATTCTGACACGGGCTACAACGTGTGTGAAACTAAAACATAATGCCAAGTGAAATAAATCAGACACAAAAGGACAAATATTATAATGATTCCACTTATGTGAGGTACCTAGAATAGTCAAATTCCTAGAAAGAAATAATGGTTTCTACGGGCTGTGGGGAGGAGAAAATGGAGAGCTATTGTTTAATGGGTTTGGGTTTCCATTTGGAATGATTAAAAAGTTCCAGAAATGAATAGTGATAATGGCTGTAGAACAATGTGAATATACTTAATGCTACTGAATTATATACTCAAAAATGATGAAAATTATAAGTGTTATGTTATATATATATATTTTTTACCACAATAAAAAAATTACAGGTGATGCACATGGTTATAAAAAAGTAGATGTGTAGTACTGGAGAAGTTATAAGGGAAAACATCAGACCCCCTACCCCATTTTTTTCTGTCTCCACATTTTTGTACCTAGAAGTAACCACATTCAACTTTTTCCTCTTTCTTTAGCTCTATAGTTCTCAATAATAGTAGTGTATGATGTTTTTCTGAATTTCTTAAATTCAGATATTATTTATTACACTTCTGGTTATAATAAATGCAGATTTAGCTTTCTTACTCCATTTTCTTATTCCCCATTTTTCTTGTTCCATCTTCCCCAAAACCTTTAGGATATATATTTTTTTATCTCTGGCTTTAGGACATTTTTTGACACAAGGTATCATGATGTTGGTGGGGTCTCTACATTTACTGTGCTGGGTACCCAGTGGGCCTTTGCGGTCAGAAAAGGAAAATCTGTAATTTGCCCTTGGACTATCTTTAATGGTTTCATGAGTGCTACCTTGGGTCTCTGAGCCCTCCCCAAAGCCACAAAGTGTGATTGATATTTTTTCTCCCCTATAGTACCTGGCACAATGTTAGCATTGGGTCAGCATCGGTGTAAAGAGCCATTAGTTGAAAAGACAGACTTCTGGTTTGGCAGCACTGCTGTTAGAAGCAGCATCTAATAAATACTTGGTAAGGAAGGGGGTGATAGCAGCTTCATTTTACAGCCCGGGGTTAAGAGAACTAGTTCAGCAACTTTTTGACTTCTCCAGCCTCTACTTTTACAAGCCATCCCCTCTTACTCTGCTTAATAGTTGGGTGAAGAGGTAGGAAATGGAGAATAGTATGGGAGTCTCATTGTGCTGGGGTTAGGGTCAAAGATAAGTGGTGCAAGGGGAAGCCCCACAACTTATAGTCAGAATTACCTCTGAAAACTCTTGAAATCTCCCAGAAGTAGGAGATACTAAGTGTTTTTTGTACTAATATTTGTCTATGCTCTTCAATGAATCTTTTAGTGTCTTCTTCCAAGATGTCAGTGAAACCATTGCCACTCAATTTCTTGGCCACAGCTAAATAGTTTGTCTTTCATTCTGTCATTGATTGGGAAATACTTCAAATTGTTTTTATAGTTTTTTCATAATTTTGGCTGAGTAAGGCTTTCACTTCCAAACAGGATGGAGTAATAGGAATCAGAGATAACATTAAAAAACCGTCCTAGCATTTTGGGAGGCCAAGGTGGGAGGATCACTTGGTTTTTAAGACATTTGGGTAATGAAAGACAATGATTCCTGAGAGATGCGAAACAAAGCAAGTCAAATAACTGCAACAGCTTATAACCTGGAGAGAGTTTCCAAGCCATAGCACAGGAAGATGGGAATCAGGCAGAACCTGGCAGGAACAGACATCTTGGATTGAGGACATGCAGTTGAGAGTCTAGGAAGACCAGACTGTTAGGATTTGTGTGTCAGAGTGCCAAGAACCCCAGATATTGACAGTTTTATTTGACGTTTTGGCTGAGTACTGATGAGTGCATGCATGTGAGGAAACTACCTGAGGGAGGAAAAGATCCTCTTCAAAGAATGAGGAGGAATAGTTTGTAGCATTCACACAGGGCCAGGAATAGTACCTATTCACATCAGCTACAATGAAAAATCTCAAAATCATGGGCATTAAGTATAGTACTCAGAAGGGTCTTGCCTCACCAGTAGGGAAGAATTAGCCCTAGATTAAACACTGCTCTAATCCTGCTTAATCTTTAAAGTGAAATGTGAAAGAATTAAACTGTGTGCATCTCAGACCAAAGGGATGCATTTTATATTTTATTGAATACAAAAATATCACAGTGCCCAACAAAATAAAATTTATAATGTGTGGCATCCATTCAAAGAAGCAGGAAAATGTGACCCAAAAATACTATTGTATATTTCTTTGCTATGTGTGAAGTATAGTATCACTTGAAGTGAACTGTGATAAGTTAAAGATGTATACTATAAACCCTAAAGTACCCAGTAACATCATAAAGTTATAGCTAACATCCAACAAAGAAGGTAAAATTGAATCATAAAAAAATACACAATCAAATAAAAGACAATAGGAAAGGCCACAAAGAACAAATGGGCCAAATAGAAAACAAATATAAAAATGGTAGAATTAAACCTAACTATATAGCTAATCATATTAAAAGTACATGACCTAAACATCCCAATCAAAAGGAGGAGATATTCAAATAGGACAAAAAAGCAAGATCCAATTATATGCTGCCCATAAGAAACCAAATTAAAATATAGACACAATCATGTCAAAAGTAAAAAGACAGAAACATATATGCCATGCCAACAGTAGTCAAAAGAGAGCAGGAGTAGCTGTATAAATGTTAGACAAAATACATTTCAGAGCAAATAATAGTACTAGCAGTAGAGAATGTCATTTCATAATGATAAAGAATTCATCAAGAGGATAGAATAATTCTAAATGTTTATTTATAAAATAACAGAGCTACAAAATACACATAGTGAATACTTATAGAACTGTAAATTCTATCTGCAACCATAGTCAGAGATTTTAATACCCTTCTGTCATAGAACAAGTAGACAGACCATATCAGCAAGGATATACTAGCTTTGAACAATACTATCCACCAATATCTCCTAATTGACATTTATAGAACACTTCTCTCAACAGCAGCAGAATGCACATTCTTTTCAGTTGTACGTGGAGCATTTACCAGATAGACCATATTCTGAGCCACAGAACACAACTCAAAAAATTTAAAAGGGCCCAAGTCACACAAATGATGTTCTCTGAACAGTGGAATTAAATCAGAAATGATGATTTTAGCTGAACTGTAGCATCGTTTCAGGTTTGAGTGCATCTACTGCTCATGTAATTTGATTCCTTACATTAAGTGTGTGTACAACTCCACCCTTATAAGGGCAAAGAGACGATGTGAAAATGGAATGAAGTAATTGCTAAATGTGTGTATGTAATAGGTAGATAACTGAAGAAGTGATAAGTTGGTACAGTTGTAACTGTGGGTGAGAAATTGTCCACCATCCATTTTGGTCTAAGAAAGAAAATGTCTGTTGACAGTTCTGCAACTAACTTTTATTCAACTGATTTTTATCAGCTAGGGATCTGACATATTGGTGGATGCTTTTACATAACATATTATCTCACATATAAGTATATGAGATAAATCTTGTAGGTTGAATTTATTCATTTTTCTACTTATAAGGGAGAGGAGGGGTGGGAGTAGATAAAAGAAAGTTCAGATCCCTTAGCTTGGCACTCAAGCCTTTCATAGTAAAGTCCCTGTCTACCTCTCCCTCCCACTCTCCTGCCTTGAACAAGCACAGGTTACTCTAGGCCTGCTGAGCTGCTGGTGTTGTACATACTCACACAGCTGTTTCATTCCTCTGGGCTTTCAGATATGCCTCCCTCTGGAAAATCTCTCTCCCCCACTTTAGGCCTCCGCAGCTCTGTGCTGACCTCGCCAGACCATGTTCCATCCACACACTGGGCTCGTGTACTCCCTGAGTGCCAAGATTCCTGGCATACAAAAGGCACTGAGCTGTCCCAGGCTGGGAGCCATCTTATATTTGTCTCTGTAGCCTCATTGGCACTTGGCAACATGGACCTTCAAGAAATATTTTCCACATGCCTACCCTGTGCCAAGTACTGTCCTGCAGAGCAGTAAGACAGACAAGGTGACAGCTGTTGCTGAAGTTATATTCTATTGTAAAACAGACAATACACTGGTCAGTAAGTAAAATAATCTTACAATGTAAACAATTTTACGGAAAAACAAATGAGAGGAGGGCATTGTTTAGACTGAGTGGTTAGGGGCACACTCTCTGAGGATATGACATTCATGTTGAAAACAGAGAAAAGAAGGAGCCAGCCACGTGAAGAGGTGGGTGATATGAGTTTGCTGGAGCTGCCATAACAAAAAGTACCACAGATGAGGTAACTCCAACAACAGAAATTTGCTTGCAGTTTTGGAGGCTAGAAGCCCAAGATGAACATTTTGGGAGGTTTGGTTTATTCTAAGGCCTTGCTCCTTAGCTTACAGATGGCTGCCTTCACACTGGGACTCCGCCACATGGTTGTCTCTCAGTGTGTCTGTGTTCCAGTCTCCTCTTCTTAAAAGGACATCAGTCATATTGGATTAGGGGCCACCCTAATAACCTCATTTTACTTTAACTACCTCTTTAAAGGCCTGTCTTCAAATACAGTAACATCCTGGAGTATGGGGTTAGAACACATGAGTTTGGAGAGGATGTCATTTAGTCCATAACAGGGGTGAGGTGCATTCCTAGGAATAGCAAATGTAAAGGCCCTGAGGGAGTTCAGGAAGAAAGGCAGAAAAAGAAAGAGAAAGAAAGAAAAGGAAAGGAAAGAAGGAAGGAAAGAAGGAAGGAAGGGAGGGAGGGAGGGAGGGAGGGCTGACTGGAGATGCTGTTGGAAAGGCAGCCAGGGGCAGCTTATGTAGGCACCTGTAGGTCATGATCACTTCGTTTTAAGTGAGGTAGGAGCTCACTGGAAGGTTTTAAGCAGCGTAATACGAGCACCCAGTTTTCAGTTTCAGAAGATCATCTGGTAATGTGTGGAAACTGACTGGGAGGCAGACAGGAGAGGAAACAGAAAATCTGTTGGGGCAATTGTAGGTGTGGCTTAGAGTACTCATAGAGCAATATAGATTTTCTGCTAGATGGAGGGCCAAGGATAAGGGGGAGACTAAGTGGGTGGGGATGAAAAAGAAAGTACATGGCACATTCTGCTGTTTTAGTCAATCAAAAACAAACAAAAGTATAAAATACATGGCATCTTTTATAAAAATGTAATTATCACTTTGGGAGGCCGAGGTGGGCGGATCACGAGGTCAGGAGATTGAGACCATCCTGGCTAACATGGTGAAACCCCATCTGTACTAAAAAAATACAAAAAATTAGCCAGGTGTGGTGGCACGTGCCTGTAATCCCAGCTACTTGGGAGGCTGAGGCAGGAGAATCACTTGAACCCAGGAGGCGGAGGTTGCAGTGATCCGAGATCATGCCATTGCACTCCAGCCTGGGTGACAGAGCAAGACTCCACCTCTCAAAAAATAAAATAAAATAAAATAAAATAACCCAAATTCATCATTGCAGTATGAGGTGCTAATCTATGAAGACTTTCCATGACTGCAACAAGGCCACTCTAATGAGTCTTGGATGACTTGATTGGAATACTAAGTGCCATTCAAGTCACTATGTGCCAGATACCTGCTTTATATGCAGCTTCATTTGATCCTCATGACAATCATGTGAGAGGGAATTGCCACCATCATCTTAGATATGAAGAAACAGAGTATTTAGTGAAGACAGTGGTGAGTATCAGAGCTGGAAATGCACCCTCCAACCTCCCAACCCCTCCCTGACATCCCTTAGTGCCCTTCTGTCCTCTGCCCTGGTCTCTCCCTCCACTGCTTACTGTGGGGCTCAGCGGAGGGCTGCTGGCTGCCCCATCTCACCTGAGCAGCTGAGCCTCTGTCTCAGATCTGCCTGCGGAGCAAGCTCAGCAGTGCAGACCTGAGCCTGCAGGCCTTAATAATATAGAGTTGTTAAAAGGGAACATTTAATTGCATGTTTTATTAATTTATTCCTTATGAAATAGTAATCATGAATTTTTGCTAACATGAAGTCTGGGCAGCAGTGAGTAACTTTGACATGTGGAATTCTTGAAAATACTGAAACTCCCCCAATTCAGGTTCCTGAGAACTTGTTTATCTATGGTGAGACACAGAAGGGGCTATTGATGAAACCCTCATTGATGATATTGAGGGTTTCATCAATAGCCCCTTCTTTGTCTCTCCATAGATAACTACTCCACCTGGAGGACTCTGCTCAACTCCATCCTGATCTCTTATGGAAAGCTACAAACTTATTTTTTATGAAAAGGAAAATAAAACATTCAAAAGGAAGGAGAAGCCCAGGGTGGGTAGGGCAGCAGCTGGCAATGCAGGGAAAAGAAAAGCAGCTCTGGAGGAGGTTAGGAATGGGACATGCAGAGGTCACGAAGCTGAAGACCTTTTCTTCCTGCCCAGACCACTGAGCTGGCCAAGAAGTAAGTGAACCTGACTTCCTGAGAGGCCTGGCTTTGAGGGGAAGGCAACTCTCTATCCCCAAGTGGTTTTCTGCTGGCCGGGAGGAATGTCAGCTCTGGACACCAAACAGAGGTGGTCATTACTTTTACTTGGTCCACAACACACATTGCCACTCTCTCTTCAGAAGGCCCTGGGGCCAGGAACACAGTCTTAAGAAATGGAGAGACAATCAATAAAGAGGAAAGAATGGCCAGTATTCCAGGCAGGTATCTAGTGATTTGTGGAGATGGTACAAAGGCCACTGCCTCTGCCTTTGGCATTCTCATCTTCACAGAAGCAAAAGGGCCCTTTCATCTAATGGGGGAAGGAACGTCTTTTTGTAGGAAGGCCTTTTTATAGGTGCAGTTGGATTCCTGCCCTTAGGGAATGGTCAGTTTGAGAGAGTAGACAAGTTCAAGGAGCTCCCAGGCTAGAGGTCTCTGTTCTCATGGAGTCCCCAATAAGACCTTGGGGAAATCACAGCTCAATGCAGTTACACACAGTAGTTTATAGTAAACTCCAGGATATGGTGAACACATGCATGAAAATGACTCGTGTACCTTGTCATATTTGAATAAATGTTAGGTATATATAGGTGCCCTCTATTTTAAGTAACCACAAAATACAGACTTTAAAAAGCATTCTGTTTTTTAGATCTAAATGCATATGAAAATTTAACATAAAAGTGGTATTTCAAATCCCTGGGGGAAGATAAATTATTCAATAAGTCATGTTGGGATAATTGAATTAGCATACCTATGAAGACAAAACAATACCTGGATTCCTAACCTCATTCTTTAGATCAAAATAATTTCCAGGTGGATCAAAGATTTAAATAAAAAAGTGAAGCCAAGTCATGAGAGTAAGAAGACAAGTCACAGCCTAGGAGAAAATATTTGCAAAACATATCTGAAAAAGACTGTTATCCAAAATATACAAAGAACTCTTAAAACTAAAGAATAAGAAAATGAACAACCTGATTTTAAAAATGGGCAAAAGACCTAGTCACCTCACTAAAGAAGATATACAGATACCAAATAAGCATATGAAGAGATGTTCAACATCACATGTCATTAGGGAATTGCGAATTGAAACATCAATGAGATACCACTACACACCTATTAAGATGGCCAAATTCGAAAACACTGACAATACCAAATGCTGGTGAGGATGTGGAGCAAGAGGAACTCTCGTTTATGCTAGTGGGAATGCAAAATTGCACATCCACTTTGGAAGATAAGTGGGCAGTTTCTTACAAACTAAACTTACTTCTACCATGTCATATTTATCCAAATGAACTACAAAATTATGTCCACACAAAACCTGCACACGGATGTTTATAATAGCTTTATTCATAATTGTCCAAACTTGGAAGCAACTGAGATGCACTTCTGTAGGTGAATCGATAAATAAACTATGGAAGTACTTCCAGACAGTGGAATATTATTCAGCAGTAAAAAAATATCCACTATCAAGTCATGAAAAGACATGGAGGAGACTTAAGTGCATATCATTAAGTGAAAGAAGCCAATCTGAAAAGACTACATATTAGATAATTCCACCTAGATGACATTCTTGGAAAGGCAAAACTATGAATATGGTAAAAAGATCAGTAGTTGCTAGAAGTTGGGGAGAACAAAGGATGACTAGGCAGAGAACAAGGATTTCTTTTATGGATGAGATAAGTTGTTTATTAGATATTTAATTTCTTTTAAATTTTAGATTCAGGGGGTACATGCACACATTTGTTTCACGAACATATCACACGATGCTGAGGTTTGGGCTTCTGTTAGTCCTGTCACTCAAATAGTGAACATACAGTTTTTCAACCCTTGCTCTTCTCCCTCCCTCTCCCCTTTTGGAGTTCCCAGTGCCTATTGTTCCCATCTTTGTGTCAGTGTGTTCCCAATGTTTAGCTGTCATTTATAAGTGAGAATATGTGTTATTTTGTTTTGGTTTTGTATTAATTTATTTAGAATAATGGCTTCTAACTGCATCCATGTTGCTGTAAAAGACATAATTTTGTTCTTTTTTATGGCTGCATGCTATGCCATGATGTATATGTATCACATTTTCTTTATCTGGTCTGCTCTTGATAGGCACTAGGGTTGATTCTATGTCTTTGGTATTGTAAATAATACTGCAGTGAACATACAAGTGCATGTATCTTTTTGATTGAATAAATTATTTTCCTTGGGTATATACCCAGTAGTGGGATTGCTGGGTCAAATAGTGGTTCTGTTTTAAGTTCTTTAAGAAATCTCCAAACTGCTTTCCACAGTTGCTCAACTAGTTTACATTCTCACCAACACTGTATAAGCACTACCTTTTCTCTGCAACCTTGCCAACATCTGTTATTTTTTGACTTTTTAATAGTAGCCATTCTGACTGGTGTGAGATTGCGTCTCCTTGTGGTTTTGATTTGCATCTCTGATGATTAGCAACGCGGAGCATTTTTTCATATGTTTGGTAGAGCTTGTATGTCTTCTTTTCAGAAGTGTGTTCATGTCCTTTGCTCACTTTTTAGTGAGATTATTTGTGTTTTGTTTGTTGATTTAAGTTCCTTATAGATTCTGGATGCAGAATCTTTTGGATTTGCTGGATCCAATTTGTTGGATGCATAGTTTGCAGATATTTTCTCCTGTTCTGTAGGTTGTCTATTTACTCTGTTGGGAGTTTGTTTTGCTAGAGCAGGGAGGATTTTTAAGGCAGTGAAACTATTCTCTGTGAATCTATAATTGTGGATACATATCATTATATATTTGTTAAATTCCATAGAGTGTACAACACCAAGACTAAACCCCAATGCAAACTATGAACTTTGAATGACAATGATGTGTCACTAAAGGTTCACAGATTTTAACAAATATGCAACTGTGGTGCGGGAGGAATGTTGATAGTGGGGTAGGCTATACACATGTGGCAGGCAGCAGGGCGTATGTGGGAACTCTGTACTTTCTCATCAGTCATGCTGTGAATCTAAAACTGCTCTAAAAAATAAAGTCTATTAAAAAAGTAAGCCATCAGAAAATAAAGAAACAAAACAAAGTGAAGCCAAGCAGATTTATTCATAATAATCCCAAACTAGAAGATATCTAATAAGTGAAGGGACAAGTAAATTGTGGCTTATCCATACAATGAAATACTACTCAACAATAAAAAAGAAAGATGATACACACACACAATAACATAGATGAACCTCACAGACATTAGGTTTAGTGAAAGAAACTGGATACAAAACACATACTGTACAATTCTGCAGGACATTCTAGAACAAGCAACGCGAATCTAAAAGGAAAGAAAGTGGATCCATGATTGCCTGGGAGTGAGAGTGGGGTGGGAATTAAGTATAAAGTGTTGGAGGCTTGTTTTTTTTTTTCTTTTTTTTGAGATGGAGTTTTGCTCTTGTTGCCCAGGTTGGAGTGCAATGACTCGATCTTGGCTCATTGCAACCTCTGCCTCCAGGTTCAAGTGATTCTCCTGCCTCAGCCTCCTGAGTAGCTGGGATTACAGACACTTGCCACCACGCCCAGCTAAGGTTTGTATTTTTTAGTAGAGACAGGGTTTCACCATGTTGGCCAGGTTGGTCTCAAACTCTGGACCTCCAGTGATCCACCTGCCTTAGCCTCCCAAAGTGCTGGGATTACAGGTATGAGCCACCGAGCCTGGCAAGGGATGGAGATTTGTTAAGGGGATAGAAATGCTCTTACTTGTAATGCATTACTTGGCTATACATATTTGTCAAAACTTATTGGAGTGTATACTTGAAACAGGTGCATTTTATTATATGTAATTTATACTTCAATAAAGATTTAAAAAATGAAACCATAAAAAATTCAGAAGAAAACATGTGAGACTCTAAAAAATACGTAACTTTAGGATGAGGAAGGCTTGTTTAAACATGACACAAAACCTAGATAGCATAAAAGAAAAGATTAGTTAATCTGATAATAGAAATGAAAATTTTCTGTATGGCAAAGAAATACCATGTGCAAAGTAGAAAAACAAGTGACAAACAGGAAAATATTTACAGCTAGGTTTTTCTTGTTCCTAAAGTGCTCTAGCTAAAACAGAGTATAAAAACAAACTCATTTTCTCAAAACAGAGCCCGGTGAGGGACATAAATGTATGTAAGTTCTGAGGTTTGCAGGTGGTAATTGGAGTTGGGCTGGGTTAATCACGTGGGGGTTGACTTGCTGGAGGAAGTGATTGATAATAACGGGGTATATCGCATTTGGGCAGTCTCCCTCCTTGGAACTGAGAGATGCAACGATAATAAACTCACCATCAAACTTTGATTTCAGACTACTAGTGTGCTGCTGCTGCGGCTGCTGCTGGTGATAATGACCTGACATACCTGGGTTTTTTAGGGTATTTGTGCAGTTCCAGGTTAAATAGGGAGGTACTGGAATCCAAGATAATTTTGATTCTTTCCTTCCCTCTCCATGTGTCATGATGAAGATGTGAAAAATATCCTTTTTCAGTGAGTTTGAGCCAAGTTTTCCCAAATTAAATCTTAAAAAGGAAACAAATGGAAAACTCCTGCATGCTGATCCCCCTCCTTCCTTGCCTTACACCTGAGCGGCTTCTAGAAACCTAGTTTATGATTAACCAAAGCCTAGTCCCAGATTAGACTAGCTGACCCTGCTGATCACACACCTGGCGCTGGGCTCCTTTCCCTCATGGCAGCTCTGTCTGACTCCTAATTAAATATAGCTTGGCTTCTAAGTCAAGGTCGATTGGGTTGGCATAATATCAAGGCCTGGCTGGACGCTGTGTCTTGTCCAGAGCTAACTTCTGATCTCATGTCTAGGTATGGGCCCCAAGTCACCCTCTCCAGCCCACTCTGAATTGTGTTTCTGTCCTGAGGCAGGTGGCCTGTGTGCCTTGACCCCTGTGCTGAACCCTAGCTTTACTAAGGGGAAGTTCCTTTTCTGTGTAGCCCCAAAATTCTCTTCTTACTCTTAAAGCCAGTCATCCTTTGCTTTGCAGTTGCTTTTCTTCTCCAAGAGCTTTCCTTGGCTCTGAGCTCCTGGAAATCTACCTGCACTTTTCTGGGCACCTACTACATGCCAGGTACCTAGCTAGATGCCACATTTTTGTGGGGTGGACAGACAAGTAAACGGGTCCTAACAAATCATAGCTGTGATAAAAGGAAGCCTGGTGTGGGGAGAAGCAGAGGGATCCTAGAAGACAGAGGAACTATCCAGCTGAGGAGAGATCAGAGGAGACTTCTATGGGACATAATATTTGAGGCCACACCTGCAAGGCAGACAGGTAGACAGGTAGAGGAAGATGCCCCAGACAGAAGGAATAGCCTCTGTAGAAGCATGAAAGCGGAGCATAAGAAAGAGAATCACACAGCTCATTTTCTTCCATTGAGCTATATTTGTCAAGAGCAGCTCTCCTATCTCATTGTTAAGGCTCATCCTACCCTGTATTAGCTTACTAAGATCTAATAAAAAATTTAGCAGCTTAACACAACAAACACTTATTATCTCTATTATTTTTGAGGTTAGAAATCCAGGAGCAGCTTAGCTGGGTTGTTCTGGCTCAGGATCTCTCATGAGGTTGCATTCAAGGTATAACCTGGGCCAGTTGTCTTAAGGATTAACTCAGGTTGGAGAATCTGCTTCCAAGCTCCTGCTTGTGGTTGTTGACAAGCTTCAGTTTCTTACCACGTGGCCTCTCCATAGGGCTGCTCGTAACATGGTAGGTGGCTTCTGGTAGTGTGAGAGATGAGAGAGAAGGGAAGGGAAGGAAAGGGAAGGGGAGGGGAGGGAAGGGAAGGAAAGGGAAGGGGAGGGGAGGGGAGGGAAGGGAAGGGAGGAGGGGAGGGGAGAGACAGAGAAAGAGAGAAGAGAAGAGAAGAGGGAAAAGGGTGGGGGTTCGGGGAGGGGGGGAAGAGAGAAACAGAGAGAGACAGAGAGACAGAGAAGAACCTTAGAAGTCTTTTATAACCTAAAAGTCTGAATCCAGGAAGTGGAGGTCATTGGAGTCGTCTTGGAGGCTGGGTATCACATACCCTATAGTGAGACTAGATTGCATGGCCTGTGACTCTAGGCATAACAGCATGTAGACTTGGCTTCCCAGGCATCCATGCGACTTCACTGGGGCCCCTTTTCTTTACCTGGAGTTCCTTAGCATAAGGTCAAGTCTCTTAGAAAGCTAAACATTTGCTTGCCTCCTCCTACTTTGGGAGTGAGGACTTTCCTTTTGGCCTCCCAACTTTAGTTCCTAGTTTCTAATTTTCTTTCTTTCAGTCCACTCCTTGGGGGATTTAGGGCACACTTTGAACCAAATGAATGACCAAAGCTTCCCTGACTCAGCTAAGAAACCAAGTCTACCATTTGAAAGTCTAGCGCAGCCAGGGGATGGTTCTTCTTGAATTTTATTTAGTTTTACAATTCCAAATTATTAAAAGACAATTTTCATTAAGAGAAGAGGAAGAGTGCTGTTGTCCACATCCTGGGGAGGTGGTGTGTAGAGTGTGCTGGAAAGAACATAATGTGTTTGGGTTGCAGACAAACCTGATTCCTCACTGGCCAAGGTCGTTAACCTCTCTGAGCTTGTTCCCTCATCTGTGAAATGGGTACTTCTGAAGATTAAATGAGATTATTCACACAAAGTGGTTGCTGACATATAGTAGTTTGTAAAAATTGGTACTTTATTTTCTATTAATGGTACTGGTTTTAGAATTATCACTACCATCTTCTTTCAAGATCTAACCTAATTTTTACCTTTACTTCAAATCTGTCCCAAGAATCAAACCATCTCTGTTCTCTAAATTTGAATAGCACTTTGAGTCAACACTTCACAATTTAGTACTTAATTAGATATTAAATTACATTGCTTTCTAGTTATTTCATGTGTGGCACCAATTCCCTAGAGACAAGTACTGCCTTTCCTAAAGTACCTCTAATAAAGCTCAATGCAAATCAAGGTATACAGTAGTCACTCAACAATTATTTGATGGTTATTCAGGATATCAAGCATTTTTGGGAAGCTGGCTGAGAGTAGATTCCCTGCTCTGAGCTCAGAAAATTCTCAGGGAAAAAAGAATAGGGAAGAGAAAAGGCCAAAGTAGTTAAGTACAGATAATATCACAAATTTCTCTGCATATAAAGTGTTGAATGTTATTTTGCTTGCTATGATTTTGTTGGGATTCCAGATTAACTGCTAAAACCTTCAATGCAGCTAGCAAACAGCAGGAAAGCTATCATACTAGATTGGATTCATTTCTTTAAATCTGTGAATTAATCTTACTTCTGCAGAGGAAAACCCTTCAAAATTCTACTTAAAATATACCAATCTAATATTAATCTGAAAATATAATGTAAACAGTTCTTCCTACAAAACAGAAGTGTTACTATTAAAAAAACCCCAAACTTACTTTTCTTTGCCACAGTTGACAACATGTTTATCAATGTGGAGCCTATTTTTGCAATAAGGGAAGAATGGTTCCATTAAGGCATCAGTTTTATGGAATCTAGTGGCTGGCTACAAGGGCTATTTTAGGGTTTTTGTGACATGTAAATGTCTGTGTTGACAGCTCTAGCTTCTTGTTACCAAATGTGAATAAAATTAATCCTCATTTAAAAAATGAACTTATTATAAAGTCAAAACTACAGGGTTGGTTCACTTGTGCACCCATTCCTTTTATAGTATCCATCATGGCAAACTTGAAGGGTTGCATTGTGTAGTACATTCTGTATTGTTGGAAGCCCCTTCAGAAGAATAACATTGCAACACTGCTGTGGTAATGACCTAAGCAATTGGTCACTTTGTGGGTAATTGATGAAACCAAGGAAGGTGCTGTTTCCCAGAAAATCTCATAGTCATAAATAAAAATGTGCAAATGTTCCATTGATTGCTTCTAAGAGTCAATGGGTTCTAGGTTAAGAAACGTTAATCTACGGTCAAGTTAACCAAGGAGTTTGGTATTTTAGGAAGAGGCTAGGGCTGGCTGAGCACTAGGGAACCAGAGCTGGGAAGTCAGTGATGGCCTGGAGGGTATGGACGGTGAAGCCAGCATGAAGTGCTCAGGGAATGTCATTTGAATAAATAGATGAATAAATGAATGGCCAAAAATGTGGTTACAACTGATGTTTCTCTAGAATCATGATGGAATCAGATGAGCCAGTGGCTTTAGGGAAGAACACCAGTGTAAGTTACAATCTCATATATGATCTCTTGTCCTTCCTCAAGTTTGTCCTGCTGAGCAGAGTTGGCCTTAAGATTGCAGGCAGGCAGATGCAGACCGAGCAGGGGTAGGGGGTCATGCCTGCACCTAATTTTGACTCTCTTTGAGGGTAGAGATTCTAGACAAGCCAGAAGGCAAACATACTGTCCTTTTGCTGGTTCTTGTACTCTTCCAGGAACTCCCATGCCCTAAAGGGCTCAGCCTTCATTGGGGCCTTCCTTGCAAGCCTCCTCTTTCCATGCAGGGCTGCCTGCCTGTTCCTTCCTTTTCTTCCCAGCAAGAGGCCCACATCCCTGGTTCTGTAATCTCAAGAGGTAATCTGATAAATGAATTTATACCAGCCAGTGTATAACAACTGAACTCTGTTACTCAAAGCAATGGCTCTCCAGGGGTGGTAATTTGATTACTGGGACAGGCCAGCAGGGGAGGCGTTTGTGAATGGAGTAGCCGCACGCAGGGAGGTGACAGTGCTCCTTGCCCATGAGGATAACATGAGATCTTGGAGTGCCAGATCCACATTTGGGTCCTGGTTCCCCCAGTCACCAGCTGTGGGATCTCATCTCTTATGAATCTTTTTGAGACTTATTTCCTCTTCTCTAAAGTGAGGGAAATAACTTCCAACCCTCAAAGGGTGGTTGGAAAGAATAGGCGAGTATGTAAATATAAAAGAAACGATTGGGCATTTGGCAGATATTTTAATTAATGTCATGTGCAAACCACTCTTGTCAGGGTTGGGGGTTGGAGGTGGGGCATTGTGGAAACAAGTCTAAAAAATTCTGTTGAAATTCTGGTATCTAGGGGTCAGGATGGAGATAGATTTCAGATATGATTGAACATCATGGTGCTCCCTTACCTCCAAACCCTGCCTCAACTGCTCCAAGTGGGCCTCAGGGTCTCCCAGCTATACATAGGAGGCCACTAGGGAAGCTATGCAGGCATTCTTTAATGAATCCTTCAGGCCTGGACATCACGTATTCGCAGGAAGGCAGGAGTCCAGGCAGGAACAAAGGGCAAGAAGTGAGGAACGTGACTTGTGCTCTGTTCCTTTTCTTGTCAGAGAAGCGGTGGGGGAACCTTAAGCTCCATGTGTCTTGGATATTTGCAGAGGGGTTTTGTGAATAAATAACTTGATGCCAACGTCAGGTCACATTGAGTCAGCCCCACAGAATGTTCAGCAGAGAGCCTTGTCTCTGAGAAGCCCTCAAGAGGAGCAGTTTGAGGGAGGCCCTTAGTGACTTGTCTTAAAGATGAGGATGCATCTCACACATTCCTGACAGCTCTCTTAATGGCTTGTTATATAGATTCATCTTCTGAGATCTGAATCACAGGGGGAGAAGCCGAGGTAGAGTCCAGTATCAGACACAGTGGGATGTTTAAGTGGAAATGTGCTTTAGGCAGCTGGATGATCCCACCAAGGAAGAGAGAGAGAGGTTCAGAAGCCACTAACCAGGAGGTGGTAGGTGAATCTATGGTTGTTGATAATCTCTTCCAGTTGGGGTACTGAGGGAGAGGAGGGACTCCTATATATAATGGTGCAGGCAAAGACAGCATAGTGGGAGCAATGAACTGAATGCAGAAATTAAGGGAGCATTGTCTGTAGATAAATTTAAAAAATAATAAACCTAACTAAAAATCAGCCTGCCCTTTATTATCATTAGTGCAAGTGATTCTAAGCAATGAATCACTGGATAAAATTTTCCTTCCTCCTGAGGCAGATGGCTCCCATGGCTCCATCCTTAGTAGGCCACCACCTATGTCTCTTGAGTTTTTTTCACCTTTTGCTTGAAGAATAACTTCCTGAATGGCACATCACTCTGTAGGTGTGCTCTCACGAAGCACCAGGCCTGTGTTTGCCTGAGATGCTTGAACAGAATTGCAACATGGTAACCTCAGCAATGAATATAGGGGCTTCTAAGAGATGTGTGTTTGTGTGTGTGTGTGTGTGTGTGTGTGTGTGTGAGAGAGAGAGAGAGAGAGAGAAGAAAGAGAGACAGAGACTCCTGCTAGGGGCAGTTGACCACCTGGATCTAATTACACCTGAGGATTTCCCTAAAATGTTCACTTGCAAAAAATAACAAATTCCCCTTTGTGCTTAAACTGGGTTGATCTGGATTTTTGTTACCTGCAACAGAAAGAGTTCCAGTTATATAAATACCATATCAATAACTGCAGACCTAGGATACTCCAACAAAACTTGGTTGCTATACAAGGTATTCTAATTTTCACCTAGTGGTTGGGTGAGAGGTCGTGGTTTCTTGGTTCTTTTAGGCTTTGGTGACCCCTGTTATCACTAAGCAACTAAGCAAACAAACATACTGGCAGGTCACAGAGACACCTTTCTGTATACAACTGAACTCAGTAGAAAGTTGCTTGGACCTCATCCAAAGTAATTATTTACAGATGTTCCCAAGGCACATAATTATAGGGTCACAGTACAGGGACCCATATTGTGAGAGGAGCTCTTGAGTGAAACTCTAGAGGGTTATACAAGGAAATCACTTGTTAAATCTACATTTAGGGTGAAGAAAAATTCCACTGTGTCGGGTTAGAGTGAGGAGAACTGCGTTAGCAACATTTCACATGAGAAAGCTTTGAAGATAAAATTTTAGAGAGAAGGAGAAGCAGCCGTTTTAGGATTTTAAATTTATTTGAGGTCCAACACTAACCCGTAGTTGACGCAGTGGCTAAAAAAGCTGACATTATATTCCCAATTAGGCACTCTTTCCATGACAGGAATATGATCCTGCAGCTTCAGGCTTACAGGATCCTTATGACTCATGATCTCTTAAAGTAAGAGATACTTTTTACCCCCAGCATTTCCTAAAACTGGCTGTGAATAGTCCTGCTTGGATCACATACCTGCCCGTGAACCAATCACTGCTCAAGGGGACAGGAAATAGGGATTGATGTGTTTGGGTGGTTTGTCTACCCCCGTGGAACAGGAGGTGATACAGCCCCACATAATCCCGTGGATTAGTAATGGGCATTTCAACCAAAGACTGGATACAAGGTAACGAATGTCCACAGTGATCCTGTGAGTTTCAAAACTTCATTTTTTTCCCCCACATTGCTGCTCCTCTTTTTTTTTTTTTCCTGATCACTTTGTTTAAAGGCCTATGGGTTGGATAATGTCTGTCCTCAATCAGCTTGCCCTTCTAGTCTCCTCTAGGCTGGAAGCCTGAAAACTACATTTCCCAGAATCCTTTCCAGCTTATTTTGTTAGGATCTTCCAACAGGAGGCACTGGCAGGAGACTGGAAAGTGAGAGAAAGGGAAAAGCCATTTATTCCCGGTTTCTGGTAATGCCTTTGGGAGTCACAGGGTGGGGGTGGGGACTCTTGAGGGTGGGGAGAGAAGAGAGTGTAGAGGCAAAGGCTGTGACCAACGGGGGCAGACGCCTGGGTATGTCAGCCTCAGAGGCACAATGTTTCTGGGCCCCGGGTGACACCATTTTCCCTCTTCAGTCCCAGGGTTAGTAGTCACTTTCTGCAATTGCTGATCTTTTGGAGACTTTTTTTCTTTTTCTCCTTCCAACACCTTTATAACCAATTCCCGGTATTAATTTCTCTTTGTTTAAAATATCTAGAATGATTTCTGTTTCCCTAATTGAAACCTAATACTGTTTTATTTTATTTATTTATTTATTTATTTATTTATTTATTTATGAGAAAGGGTCTTGCTCTGTCACCCAGGCTGGAGTGCAGTGGCGCGATCTTGGCTCACTGCAACCTCCACCTCCCGGGTTCAAGCGATTCTCCTGCCTCAGCCTCTGGAGTAGCTGGGACTACAGGCGCGTGCCACCACTCCTGGCTAATTTTTGTATATTTAGTAGAGACGGAGTTTCGCCATGCTGGCCAGGCTGGAGCTCAAGCCATCCACCCACCTTGGCCTCCCAAAGTATTGGGATTACAGGCGTGAGCCACTGCTCCCGGCACATTTTATTTTGTTATGAATTCTTAGTTTTTTTCATTTAAAAGACTGTAGTAAAATATGCATAAATGAGTCATCAATTGTTTTGAACATACAGTTCAGTGCCATTAAGTACATTGACACTGCTGTATAACCATCACCACCATCCTTCTCCAGAACTTTTTTATCCTCCCAAACCGAAACTCCATACCCATTAGACAATAACTCCCCATTTTCCTCTTTCCCCCAGGCGCTGGTAACCACCATTCTACTTTGTTTCTATGGATTGGACTACTCTAGGTACTTTATATAAGTGGAATCATAAAATATTTGTCCTTTTGTGAGTGGCTTTTTTCACTTAGCCCAATGTCTTCAAGGTCCATCCATGTGGTGGCATGTATCAGAATGTCCTTTATAAGGCTGAAGAATGCTCCATTGTACGTATATACCACTTTTTTGTTTATCCATTCATCTGTCAGTGGACACTTGAGTTATGCATTACTTTGCTTGGGTTATCATAACAAAGTATCACAGACTGGGTGGCTTAAATAACACAAATTTATTTTCTCAGAATTCTGGAGGTTGGAAGTCCCAGATCGGTGTCACAGGATTCATTTCTTCTAGGCCTTTCTCTCTGGCTTGTTGATGGCCATCTTTTCCCTGTGTTTTCACATAGTTTCCCCCTGTTCTAATTTCCTCTTCTCATAAGAACACCAGTCATATTGAATTAGGACTACCCTAATAATCTCACTTATCCTTAATTATTTCTTTATCTCCAAATACAGCCACATTTTGAAGAACTGGGTGTTAGGACTTCAACATATGAATTTTGTTGGGGGGATTCAGCCCATATTAGGTTGCTTCCACCTTTATTGTGATAACGCTGCTATGAACATAGAGTACCTATATTTATTCAAGTACTTGCTTTCCTGCACAAGAGGGTGTTGTTTAAAAAAAGCCAGACATAGTGGCTCACACCTGTAATCTCAGATGGCTGAGAGGGGAGGTTTGCTTGAGTGCAGGAGTTCGAGACCAGTCTGATCAACATACTGAGACCTTGTTTCTACAAAATATAAAAAACTAGCTGATTGTGGTGGCTCACACTTGTAGTCCCAGCTACTCAGGAGTCTGAAATAGAAGGACTGCTTGAGCTCAGAAAGTGGAGGCTGCAGTCAGCCATGATGGTGCCACTGCAGTCCAGCCTGAGCAACTAGAAAGACCGTGTATTGGTTGGGGGGGGGGGGGGAAGGAAAAAAAATTCCTGCGTTCATATTTTTTTTTGATATATACCCCATAATAGAATTGCCAGATTATGTAGTACTTCTATGTTTAATTTTGTTGAAAAACTGCCATACTGTTTTCTACAGTGGCTGTAACATTTTACATTTCCACCAGCAATGCACACAGGTTCCAGTTTTTCTACATGTTCACCAACTCTTGGCATTTCCTTTTAAATAATAGATATCCTAATGTGTGTGAGGTGGTATCGCATGGTGATTTTGATTTGCATTTTCCTAATGATTAGTAACATTGGGCGTCTTTTTATGTGATTATTGGCCATTTGTATTTTTTTTTTTTTTTGGAGAAATGTCTGTTCAAGTCCTTTGCTCATTAAAACTTGTTTATTCTTCAGAGAAATCAGGCCGGGCACAGTGGCTCACACCTGTAATCCCGACACTTTGGGAGGCCGAGGTGGGCAGATCACTTGAGGTCAGGAGTTCAAGACCAGCCTGGCCAACATGGCAAAACTCTGTCTCTACTAAAAGTACAAAAATGAGCCGGATGTGGTGGTGGACGCCTGTAATCCCAGCTACTCAGGAGACTGAGACAGGAGAATCACTTGAACCCAGGAGGTGGAGGTTGCAGTGAGCCGAGATCGCACCACTGCACTCAGCCTGGGTGACAAAAGCAACTCTGTCTCAAAAAAAAAAAAAAAAAAAAAAAATCATATAAACACTATGGCAACATTCATTAACCTTCCAAAGAAATGCAGGAAAATATTCACCCACAATCTTTAAAGAGTTATGAAATGACCCCATTGTGTGGCAGAATGTTGGTGCAATCTTTCAGAGTCAGCTAAAGCAAGGTGACAAAGCAGGTGGGATCCAGAGCCATGATTGCCTAGGATTTTTCTCCCAGACATAGCTTATTGCATGATTATGTAACCTCATGAAAGTTGCTTAGTCTCTCTGTGCTTTAGTTTTCTGACTTATAAAATGAGAATAATAATACTGTCTACTTCATAGAGTTGTTATAAGTATTAAATGAGTTAACAATGAGAACAGTGTCTAGTACATAGTCAGCACTTAATATAAATTAATTATCATCATTATTCTTCTCTGGGTCCCAAACTTCTGGTCTGCCTCTGCGTCTGGACACCTTCTGGGATCCTCTCTCCTGATTCCTAGTGTTTTGGATTACCCAGTTATCCATGAGGCAAACAGATATATGTATATAGCAGTTCAATATGCTAATGTTTTTTTACATATTAACTTTATTTATTTATTTTTTTCAAGATGGAGTCTTACTCTGTCTCGCCAGGGTGGAATGCAGTGGTGTGATCTTGGCTCGCTGCAACCTCCACCTCCCGGGTTCAAGTGATTCTCCCACCTCAGTCTCCCAAGTCGCTGGGATTACAGGCACTCGCCACCATGCCTAACCAATTTTTTTGTATTTTTAGTAGAGATGGGGTTTCACCATATTGGCCAGGCTGGTCTTGAACTCCTGACCACAGGTGATCTGCCCGCCTTGTCCTCCCAAAGTGCTGGGATTATAGGTGTGAGCCACTGTGCCCAGCCTAACTTTAATTTTCACAATTACCATCAGCTATAGCCAGGTGATTATGAGCCCTGGTTCACAGATCATCTGGGAAGAAACTGAAATCCCATCTCTTATGGGAAGTGCTTTTAATAGAAAACAAAACAAAACAAAATAACAACAAAAAACAAATCTTGTCTCTCTATCTCTCCTTTTTAATGTGTGATCTTGCGTACGTCACTTCATGTCTCTGAGCTTCAATTTCCATATCTGGAAAAAGAAGATAAGAGTTGTTTATAGGATCACTGAAGGATTAAATGAGATAAGGGCTGTAAAGCATTTAGCACACACAGTGCCTGGCAGATAGAAAATGCTTAATGGATATTGATTATTATATTCATATAACAGATGAGAAAACTTGGTCTTAGAGAGATGAAATTATTGTGTAAGGTAATAAAGCTACCGTTGAGAGAAGATGGCCCAAAACAATGTTCTTTGTTGTTTCCTTTTACCTTGCATACATAATTTCTGTGTAGTTTCTGTTATGTGATGAGTGCAGACATAGTTTTAGATTAAAAAAATTTTACATTAGAGAGAAAATAATTTTCAAATTGCTACAGAGATATGAAAATCTAACTGAATAACATATCTTCATGCCTATTACTTCCTTTCCTTCTCTTGAGTTATTTTCTCACAAGAAATTCCCAGAAATGGAATTTGATAGGTAAAAGGTAAACATGATTTAGCTTGATGTAAACATGATAGGCAAACATAATTTTGATTCTGGATATAGAACATCCTATTGCTTTCCTAAAGAGTTTATTCATAGTAATTATGTTTGCCTACTGTAATTTATTTTCTAGTATCCTGGAAATAATTGGAACATTCACAAAGAATGAATAACCTTGACAGAGGTAAGAAATCGCCAGGCCGAAGAGGAATGTGGTGTGAAAGTTTTCAGAATCAAAATGGAGTCAGTAATGTTAAGAAAACGCTAACAAATACTGCTGGGGAAAGCCATGAAGTGAGGGTTTTCATGCTTGTATGCCTGTAGCAGAAACTGTCAAAAAAATTACAAAAACTGCAACCTTGCACAAAGGCCATGTTGCAAAAACTACTTCTACGAAGACATCTGCCCAGCAGCTGCCTGTCCAGTCTGACTGTTCTCACCCTTGTTACTGATCTTTGTAGCCAAAGATAATTATTTCAGAACAATTATATAATCTTCCTCATTTTTTCTTGAAAAATCTTGTCTTCCTTTCCCTCCCTGAATACATGCATAGTTTACCATGCCATGCATATTCCTATTGCAATTCTCTATTCCCAAATAATTACCTCTTAGAGAGCCTCTTTCTTGCTTAGATTGACAGTGAGAACTTAGAGAAGTTGAATGAATAGGTTGGGAAGATGATAACCATGTTCAGAAACATGAGACAAAACCCCAAGTTACTGTATGTAGGTGTATAGTTTTTTGTCTACTTGATATGATGCTCATGTTATACAGTTAAGGCATGTGCATATTATCTGCAAATGACCAGCTCAGTCTCTGGGCATGTGAGGAACTGAGAGTACCAGTTAATCAAACATTTACTTTGTTTACTGGGTCCTGCTGCTCACTTGGCTTACTTGTCCTCTGGAAGAAACCTCTTGCTCTCAAAGGAACCTGAATCTGAGCTGCTGCCCCTGAGTGGGAATCATGCTTCAAATTTTAACTCAGGGTGTAAAGTCCTAGAGAACAACAGGGCTGACATCTTTCTGCCCTTGGTATTGATTTTGGGATCTACAGATAGCTCTGAGAGCCTCGGTTCCTTCATCTGTACAAGGGGAGTAATAAGGTAGATAGTTACTGTGTAGGGAGCTTTCTCTGGGCTTTACATATAAGTCATACAGTTCCCAAAGCAATGATATGAAGGAGGGTTTATCAGTAACTTCATTTTACAGTTGAGAAAACTGAGGTTCAACTGGTTAAATAATGTGCCAGGTAACACAGTCAGTAGGCAGAGGGGACAGGGTTTGAATTCAGGCACTCAGGCTCCAGAGCTTCAGTCTTCAACACCACGCATAATATTGAACAATACGGGAGGTTAATGATGCTTAGCTTTAAGGGTTGCTGTGAAGATTCAAGATGAAGGCACATGAGGCATACGGCTTCTGATCTCGCTATTCTACAAAAATGGTCACTCTTGCTAAGTTTGCCAATGACTTCTGAATTGCCAAACCTAATAAACACTCAGAAGGGAAAACTACGCTATTGGCTATTTCTCTGTTTTGTTTTCTCTTTTAACTGACCTCTAAATGTTGATTTACTCTGGGCTGTGTCCTTGGTCCTTCTCTTTTCTTTTTCTGGGACATCTCACACAGTCTCATGGTATAAGACAGGGGTGTCCAATCTTTCGGCTTCCCTGGAACACACTGGAAGAAGAATAGTCTTGGGCCACAAATAGAAAACACGAACCCTGGCAATAGCTGATGAGCTTAAAAAAAAAAAAACAAAAACACAACGAAATCTCATAATGTTTTTGGGCCGCATTCAAAGCCATTCTGCGCAGCGTGCAGCCCTCAGGCTGCGAGTTGGACAAGCTTGGCATAAGATACCATCTGTATCATGTATTTGTTAAGGACTCCTATATCAGATAGGGTTCAACCAGAGAAAGAGAGCAAGCAAGAATATATATTAAGAGATCTATTGCAAGGCATTTCTTATATGATTCTTACATAGCACAGGCTGTCAGGAAGAGTAACTCTTGGGCATGGAATGAACTGCTGTTCATAGGCAAAACAACTTCTTTCTCGGGGAAGCCTCAGTTCTACTTTTAAGGTCTTGCAATTGATTGAATCAGGATAATCTCCCTTACTTAAATTCAACTGATTGTGAGTTTTAGTCACAGCAATAAAATATTTTCACAGCAACACCTAGATTAATATTTGATTAACTGGGGGCTCTAGCCCAGGCAACTTGACTTATAAAATTGGCCCTCAAACTCCCAAACTGACATCTCCAACCTCAACCTCCTGGCTGAGCCTCAGGTTTGAATATCCAGCTGCCTACCAGAGATGACCATTTAGTGCCTCAAACTTGATGTTCTTTAAACTGAACTTTGATTCCCTCCTGCTCCCATTCCAGCCTGCTTGCCTTCTGTCTTCCCCATCTCTGTAAGTGGAACTTCACCACTGGCTCATGGAAAAGACCTCAGAATCATCTTTGATTTTTCTCTCACTTCTGCTTCTGTATGCAAGTACTATGTTCTCCACTTCCCAAGTAGATTTTAGAGACCCAGTTCTCACCATCTCCACTGTCTCCATCCTAGCCCAGGCTCCCTCATCTCCAGCCTGGATGACTGCCAGAGCCACTTAACCAGTCTCTCTGCTCTCACTCTTGCCGCACTCTCTTCCTTACTCCACCCAGAGTGATCCTTTTAAAGCATAAACCAGATTTGCCTGATTCTGGTGATTTAAAACTCATCAATGAGTTTCCATTATTCTTGGATTAAAATGTAAATTTCTTACCTTGGTAGAGTATATAAGTCATGTGCTACATAATGACGTTTCAGTCAACGATGGACCATACATACTGTGATGGTTCCATAAGATTATAATGGAGCTGAAAATTTCCTATTACCTAGTGACCCTGTAGCCATCCTAACATTGTAGCACAATGAACTACTCACATGTTTGTGGCGATGCTGGTGTAAACAAACGCACAGCTCTGCCAATTCTATAAAAGTATAGCACATACAATTATGTACAGGACATAATACTTGATAATGATAATAAATGGCTATTTTACTGGGTTATGTATTTACTGTACTCTAATTTTTACTGTTATTTTAGAATGTCCTTTTTCTACTTATAAAAAATATTAATTGTAAAACAACCTCATGCAGGTCCTTCAGGAGATATTATGGAAGAAGGCACTTTTTTGTTTTTGTTTTTTTGAGGAGTCTCGCTCAGTCAACCAGGCTGGTGCTAATCTCACCTCCATTTCCCGAATTCAAGTGATTCTCCCACCTCAGTCTCCAGAGTAGCCGAGATTACAGGTGTGCACCACTGTGCCTAGCTTTTTTTTTTTTTTTTTTTTTTTTGTATTTTTAGTAGAGACAGGGTTTTACCATGTTGACCAGGCTGGTCTCAAACTCCTGACCTCAAGTGATCTGCCTTCCTCAGCCTCCCAAAGTGCTGGGATTACAGGTGTGAGAAGGCATTCTTATAGATGACAACTCCATGCATGTTGTTGCTCCTGAACACCTTCCTGTGGGACACGATGTGGAGGTGGAAGACAACGGTATTGATGATCCTGACCTTCTGTAAGCCCAGACTAATGTGTTTGTGTCTTATTTTTTTAACAAAAAGGTTAAAAAGTAAAAAAAAAAAAAAATGCTTATAAAGATATAAAGAAAGAACGTATTTTTGTATGGCTATACAACGTGTTTGTGTTTTAAATTAAGTGTTATTACAACAGAGTCAAAAAGTTTAAAAAGTTAAAAAGTTTATAAAGTAAAACAGTTACAGTAAGCTAAGGTTAATTTATTATTGAAGAAAGAAAAATATTTTTAATAAATTTGGAATAGCCTAAGTGTACAGTCTTTATAGGGTCTACAATAATATACAGTAATGTCCTAGGCCCTCACATTCACTCACCACTCACTCACTGACTCACCCAGAGCAACTCCAGTCCTACAAACTCCATTCTTGGTAAGTGCCCTATCCAGGTGTCATACTTTTTAAATCTTTTATACTGTATTTTTTCTGCATCTTTCCCAGGTTTAGATATGTTTATATACACAAATGCTTATCATTGTATTACAATTGCCTACAGTATTCAGTAGGGTAACTTGCTGTAGAGGTTTGTAACCCTGGAACAATAGGTTATACCATATAGCCTAGGTATTTAGTAGGCTATACTATCTAGGTTTGTGTAAATATACTCTGATGTTTCCACGATGACAAAAGTCACCTAACAACACGTTTCTCAGAAGGGATTCTTATTGTTAAGCGACACATGACTGTATATGTCTGCTCTTATGACAGTTCCCTGTGACTTGAAGAGCTTAAAGGCACAGAATAAGTGCTCTGTAAATATTAATTGTCATCCTGTTGTTGACAGAAACCAATAAAAGAGAACAATGCTTGGAAGTTCAGTTTCCATGAATTTATCTAGTGCCACTCTGTCTAATATGGTAGTTACTAACCATATGTGGTTATGGAGCCCATGAAATGTGGCTATAACAACTAAAGAACTGAATTTTAAATTTTATTTAATATTAATGAATCTAAATTTACATTTAAAAATTGAAACTTCGTATAATATTAGAAAATATTTAAGCATGTTCAGAATACTTTGAGTATGTAATCTACTTTTTTTTTTTCTGGTGAAAAGATATACATATATTTAGAATTAGCCAGATGGACTCAGTTTAGATGATCCCAATCTTTTTGGCAACATGGCAACATCCAAAGCATTGTAATCAGGAGCCAGTCGAACATATGCCTTCTTCTCTCCATCAGGGTGAATCAGGGTGTTGACCTTGGCCATATCAATGTCACACAACCTGTTTGATCTGGTGCTTGTTGTTTTTAACATCCAAATGAACACGAGTGTGTTGTCTTCTATCTTCTTCATGGCAGACTCAGTGGTCAGTGGAAACTTGACAGCATAGTGGTCAAGCTTGTTTCTCCTGGGGGCAATCTTCCGAGGATATCTGGGCTGCCTCCGGAGTCGCTGTGTCTTGGGCCGCCAGAAGGTGGGTGACATGCGGATCTTTGTTGTTGTTGTTGACACCTTTCAACACTGCCTTCTTGGCCTTCAAAGCCTTTGCTTTGGCTTCTGCTTTAGGAGTGGCAGGAGCTTCCTTCTTTGCTTTTGGCGCCACCTCGTGAAAAGGGCCCGTAATCTACTTTTTCAGCCATTAATTTTATGAAATATAAATACAGATCAAGTATTACTGGTGAAAATTTAGTGTGAGATTTTTCAAACTGAGATGTGCTGTAAGTATAAAATATTTACCAGATTTAAAGACTTAGTGTAAAAAGAGAATATAGAATGTCTCAGTAATTTTTATACTGATTGATTACATATTGAAATCATATTTTGGATATATTGGTGTAAGTAAAATAGTTCATTTATATTGCCAGTTTCTTTTTACTTTTGAAAATGAAACTATTAGAAAATATGGACATATATAGCTGGCTCTCATTATCTTTATACTAGACAGAGCTGCTGTAGATGTTTTAATAATGAGCCCCCAATGCCATTCAACCCTAAAGTTAATTAATTACACAGCAAAGGCACTATAGTGAGTTCTACAGCGGAGATTTAAAGTTCCAATTAAATGGAGACCATATGTGGGATTAATGAGGGAAACTAAGGCAAAGACTGGTCTGTGTGTTGATGAAGCATGACAGGCTCCCATGCCCATTTTTCCTTACTCTTTTGGTCCTTATGTACCTAGGCTCTTTTCTCAGGAGGTGAAGTTCTGCAATCTGTCCAGCCCCAAATTCTGGTGTCCACCTTTTTGTCCTCTCCCAGCCCTTCCCTCTTGTTACCAGTGGGTCTTTGTTCTTAGAGCTCCCAAGATGGTGGCAGGCTGCTCCCAAGATGGTGGTGGGCGCTCCCAAGATGGCAGGAAGCCTTTTGTTCTCTGACCCGGGGTTCTTGGCCTCATGGATTCCAAGGAATGGAACCTTGGGCCATGCGGTGAGTGTTATAGCTCTATTAGAAGCCATGGGTCACGGAAGAGAACGGTGGAACCCAGTGATTAGTGTTCAGCTCAATTAGGACGAACCCGGGCACTTAGCCATGCAGGAACAATGGCGAGCCTTTAGCCTGATGGGAGTGGCAATGGGCACCTTGCTGGATCAAGAGCACAGTGGACACCCTGCTGGATCCGGAGGGGGGAAGTCAGTGGCGGGTCTGTAGTGGCAGCAAACAGCAGTGGTGGACGGCGAGCGAAAGCTCAGCTAGAGCCGTAACAAACATGGACCAGAAGAGAGTGCAGTTGCAAGATTTAACAGAGTGAAAACAAAGCTCCCGTACAATGGGTGGGGACCCAAAGGGGGTTGCCCACTCCCCGCTCGAATGCCTGGGGTTTATATCCCCAATCATTGTCCCCTCCCCCTGTGCTCTCAGGTGATAGATGATTGACTATTTCTTTACCTCCTGCCTTTAGCCTAATTGGTATTTTAGTGAGCTGTCTTTACTACCTGATTGGTTGGATGTGAGCTGAGTTATAAGCCCCATATTTAAAGGTAGGTGTGGTCACCTTCCCCAGCTAGGCTTAGGGATCCTTAGTCGACCTAGGAAATCCAGCTAGTCCTGTCTGTCACTCTCAGGGGCTCACATCCTTCTTACTCTATGTGCCACCAATCTTCTTTAGAGAAACACAGGAAAGAAACTTAACTCCAAAGTACAGGTTGGGAAACTTTCTTAAGGGTTAGGGAGTAAATATTTTAGGCTTTGTGGACCAAAGAGCCTCCATCACAACCAGTCAACAGCCATGGTAGTCATAGACAATATGTAAACCAACAGGGCTGTGTTCTGGTACAGTTTTCTTTATGGACAATGAAATTAGAATTTGTATAGTTTTCTCATATCCAGAAATATACTTCTTTTGATTTTTTTCATTAGCCCTTTCAAAATGTATTCTAAGGTCATGGGCAGTACAAACATGAGTGGGCAGGATTTGGCCTGTGGGTCCTAGTTTGCTGACCCCTGCTCTAAAGTACAAGTGAAGACCCAAATATAATGGACTAACCTTTCGGAAATGTTGAGGCAGAGGCTGGGTGTGATGGCTCATGCTTGTAATCCCAGCACTTTAGGAGGCTGAGGCAGGCGGATCACCTGAGGTCAGGAGTTCAAGACCAGCCTGGTCAACATGGTGAAACCCCATCTCTATTAAAAATACAAAAATTAGCCAGGCGTGGTGGTGGGTGCCTGTAATCCCAGCTAGTCACGAGGCTGAGGCAGGAGAATTGCTTGAACCTGGGAGGCAGAGGTTACAGTGAGCTGAGATCGCTCCACTGCACTCCAGCCTGGCAACAGAGCGAGACTCTGTCTGGAAAAAAAAAAAAAAAAAGAAAGAAAGAAATGTTGAGGCAGAAGAATCTTTTCCTTCCTTTGCTGTCAGCTCAGAGCCAGCACATTGTAGTAACCAGTACATACTGTCTGAGTGATTGGAATTTCTCCCTCAATGAGAGAGGGATGTTTACCACTGAAGGTCATCAGAAGATCCTGACAGAGGAGAGACTTTTGCGCAGTAGTCACTCTCAGGAGTGGGAGAGAAAGTGCACTGACCTGAGTCCTGTACTTTAAAAGGCCCATGTTGGTCCTGGGCCATGTTGGTCCTGGGCCCAAAGAGTGAGGAATCCCCAGAGCAACGAGGACATGCCCTCTTGGAGCCTAACCCCCACCTCCATGCTTCAGGCACTTGAGGCCCTGTAATTCCCTTCTCAAATAACCACCAGTCCACTTTTAGGTGAATGTGGCCTCCTCCCTCATCCCATTCTGTGCACAGACTACCCTTTCAATGTGCTCACACCCAGGCCTAAGAAATGGCCAAGGGGCAGCTGTTTGCAGAGTGTGTGGTTAGAGCTTGGAAGCAAGGGCTAGGGCTTGTCTGTGCTGAGGGTGGGAAGAGAAGGGGAGTTAGCCTGAGATGGAGGGCCAGAGATGGCTTCTTCTATGTAACCGTGTTCAGGCATAGAATTCTAAATTTAAACCTGGCTTTCCAGGTATAAAGGTATATTTGTCAAGGCGACAGAATAAAACATATTTTAGCGAACAGTTTGTTTGTTTGATTTATACCTTAAATATCTAGACATAAAGTATGTGGGCCTCCATTTGTACCTGTATCCTAAACCCTAAAAATGTTAGGGACAGGCCTGCTTTTACAGTAAAGATGTAACTTTGAAATGGAGGTAGGAGCTAGGAGTCAGTGGTGTGGTTAAGCGGGTGTGTTATGGCTGGCAAGAGCCCATCGTGTGCATCTCTTCCCAACTGTGTATTCAGTGACACCATATTGGAAGCTTAAATTTGGCCAAGGAAGGAGTATGTGCACCATAAAAATTGGCAAATGCTACAAGTCAGAGCTGTTTTGTTTGTTTGTTTTGAGAGCTGGTTGCCAAACCTTTTCCAGCTACTGAACACTGTGATTGCCCTTTGCCCACTGGGAGAGGCTGGCTTATCCCTACTCTGCTCCATAGTCTTTCCCCAAAGAACGTATGATTATCAAAGAGATTACCTTTGACAGACGTGTTCAGCAGAAAAGTGTGACTGTGAGAGAGCATATGGAATCTCTTACTTATTTGTAAGAATTTCTGAAAGAAGCCATGTTCCTGGTTGTCCTGAGCTAGGCCCCTAAGCAATGCCAAGCTCTGATTCTTAGAGCAGACTCTCTATAGAGGTCAGCTCTTGCAAAGCTTGAACACTCCCACCCTCATACTGTATGTTTGCAGAATACTTCTAAACTCAGAAAAACACAAAATGACTTTTGTAGTTGATCCCTGGATTCTTTTCTCTGAACATACCAGTAGTTGCAAAATCTATGGTTGTTCATCTTTTATTTTCCATGCCTGCCCTCTAATGGTGAATTGAGAGAAATACAGGTAGATTCCTATCAATGTCATAGAACATGGAAGAGGGATTGGTTTACAAACAGCCATCTCGTGGTCACAGGCAGAAAATATAGAAGAATGAAGATGGCAGGATGTGAGAAGAATGGGGAGTTGTGGAATATACTGAAGAGCTCATGTCCTATCTAAAAGGAATGACCTTACTTACTCGGGGTCTAATACTACCTCTAAGAGACTATGAGTAGAAGAGAGGTCATAGCCTGGCAACTTACAAATGGATGGCTTTTGTTTGACCTTCATAGTATTGATTCATTTACCATTTCCAAATAGTTAAATTAGTTGCATATATGAAAAACTTTTATTTCCAGCTTTTCTTGTAAAGATCTGAATATTTGGCAACCCCAAGTTCACACTACCATTTGGCAACAACTTGGTGATACTTTTGAAAATGGCAAGTGACATTCAAAAACAAGTTATTGTGATTTTCCCAGTCAAAGCAAGCATTATGTCTTCAGTATACCAAACAGATGTTTCCATATGCTTTATGCTCTAGATTTTCTAGAAACAAATACTCATATTTTAGTTGCTTTTAAAAATTAGATAATATGTCATACCAATAAAACCACACATGCACACACACTACAAGGTATATGGAATAATAAACAGCTTTCTCCACACTACCAGTGTCGTAACGCATTGGAATCCTCTTCCTACCCCCACCCCTGAGGAAGAAAACCATTCTGACTGTTATCTTTATTATTCCCTTGCTAAACTCCTAGTGATTCTAGAAAGAAAGTTAGGCAGATAAGAGCAGGCCAGGAGAGGCCCTCATCCTATAACCAGGAATGTCAGACAACCATCAGTGATGGTCAGGTGGTTGTTAAACTGTCGTTCTGTAATAATAATTGGTCGCAGCCAGCTCCAGGGAAAGACTCCAGGGCAAGTCTCCCAGTGGATAGAAAACACCTAAAATGGTGATCAGTAGCTTTCTGATAAGATCTCAGGAGCTGGGCAAGTAGGCTCAAGCATGTGCACTAAGAGGCAAAATGGTGGAGTTTAACTGGTAAATGACCTTCCTTTAGGAACACTCAACTGGTAAGGGAAAAACGTCTTAATGTGTGCAGACTGCCTGCACTCACCACTGTTATCAGGGCATGGCAAGAGTGAGACCGGCCTTGCCAACTGCATCTCAGCTGGGTGAGGCCTATTGCTACCGGCTTTCCCCCACTTCCATGGTGACAGAGGCAGCCATAATCTGCTCTGAAACATACCCCATTGGCCCAAGAGCCCCCCACCCCGCCCGCCAATTCTCTGCAGTGGCTGCAGCAAGCCCTGCCCAAGGAGAGTCTGAGTCAGACTTGCCTAACCCTGTCCCCATCTGATGGTCTTTCTCTACTTACCCTGGTAGCCAATCACAAAAGACATAAATTCTTGGGAGCTTTATGGCCCTGCCCCTTGCCTGAGAAACCTGAATACTTACACTGGCCAACTTAGAGCAAGCTTATATCCCCTTTCTACTAGTGCAGCTTGTGCACTCTTGAAAGTGCCATCTCTTGGATGGAAGCCAACCAACTCAGGACATTACAGTAATTCATGACAGAATAACCCTGCTCCAAGGAAGGAGCAAATAATAGCTAATTCAATTGCCTGCAATATCCTGGCTAACCAGAGATCCTCAGTCTGTCCATGGGACAATTTCATTGCTAGCATAACCAACATATGTTCAGCACACTGAACATATCTACAACCAAGGACTCTCAAAGAGTCTATTTCATTCCCCTACTGCCTCCACCAGATCTGGTGCTGGTATCCATGGCTGAGAGACCTGAAGATGGATGACATCACAGGACTCTTTGCAGACATTCCCCAGTACCAGCCCAGAGCCTGGTAGCCCCACTGGGTGGCTAGACCCAGAAGAGCAATAACAATCACTGCAGTATGGCTCTCAGGAAGCCCCATCTCTAGGGGAAGGGGGAGAGCACCACATCAAGGGATCATCCCATGGGACAAAAAATCTGAACATTGGGCTGTGAGTTCCAGATTTTTCCACCGAAACGGTCTACCCAAATGAGAAGGAACCAGAAAAGTAATTCTGGTAATATGACAAAACAAGGTTCTATAAAACGCCCCCAAAAGATCACACTAGCTCACCAGAAATTGATCCAAATCAAGAAGAAATCTTTGAATTGCCAGAAAAAAATTAGAAGGTTGATCATTAAGCTACTCAAGGAGATACCAGAGAAAGGTGAAAACCAACTTAAAGACAGTTAAAAAACAATACAGGATATGGATGAAAAATTCCCCAGAGAAATAAAGATCATAAAGAAAAAACAATCACAACATCTGGAAATGAAAGACACACTTAGAGAAATACAAAATGCACTGGAAAGTGTCAACAACAGACTAGAACAAATAGAAGACAGAACTTCAGAGCTCAAAGACAAGGCTTTCGAAGACAAAGACAAAGAAAAAAGAATAAAAAAATGAAGAACGCCTCCAAGAAATGTGGGATTATGTTAAATGGCCAAACCTAAGGATAATTGTTTTTCCTGAGAAATAAGATAAATCTAAAAGTTCAGAAAACATATTTGAGGGAATAATTGAGGAAAGCTTCCCTGGACTCACTAGAGATCTAGACATCTAAACACAAGACATCCAAATACAAGACATTCAATATAAGTTCTTTCCCAGGCAAAGAACACCTGGGAAATTCATTGCATAAAGATAATCATGGAGGCACAGAGTCATCAGATTATTTAAAGTAAAGACTAAGGAAACAATCTTAAGAGATGTGAGGCAAAAGCATCAGGTAACCTATGAAGGAAAACCTATCAGCTTAACAGCAGATTTCTCAGCAGAAAGCCTACAAACTCAAAGAGATTGGGGTTCTATCTTTCGCCTCCTCAAACAAAATAATGTCCAGCCAAGAATTTTGTATCCAGCAAAACTAAGCTTCATCGATGAATTAGAGATAAAGCTTTTTTCAGACAAACGAATGCAAAGAGAATTCACCATTACCAAGCCAGCACTACAAGAAATGATAAAAGGAGTTCTAAATCTTGGAACAAAACTTCAAAATACACCAAAATAGAAACTTCTTAACACATAAATCTCACAATAAAAACAATAATGATGAACAATAATGCAATGAAGAAAAACCATCTGGCAACAACTAGCATGATGAATAAAATAGTACCTCATATCTCAATACTAACATTTAATGCTCAACTTAAAATATACAGAATGGCAGAATGGATAAATGTTCACCAACCAAGTATCTGCTATCTTCAAGAGACTCACCTAACACATAAGGACTCACATAAACTTAGGGTAGAGGGGTAGAAAAAGATACTCCATGCAAATGGAAACCAAAAGTGAGCAGGAGTACCTATTCGTATATCAGACAAAACAGACTTTAAAGTAACAACCATTAAAAAAGACAAAGAGGGACATTATATAATGATAAAAGGATCAGTCCAATAGGAAAATATCACAATCCTAAACATATATACACCTAACACTGGAGCTCCCAAAGTTATAAAACAATTATTACTAGACATAAGAAACAAGATAGACAGCAACACAATCATAGCAGGTGGCTCCAATACTTCAGTAGAGCACTAAACAGGTCATCAAGACAGAAAACCAACAAAGAAACAGTGGATTTAAACTGTACCCTAGAACAAATGGACTTAACAGATGTTTACAGTGCATTCTAACCAACATATACTTTATTTTTATCAGCACATGGAACATTCTCCAAGATAGGCCATATGATAGGTCAAAAACAAGTCTCAATAAATTTAAGAAAATCAGAATTATATCAAGTACGCTTTCAGACAACAGTGGAATAAAACTGGAAATCAACTCCAAAAGGAACCCTCAAAACTATAAAAACACATGAAAATTAAGTAATCTATTCCTGAATGATCTTTGGGTCAACAATGAAATCAAGATAGAAATTAAAACATTCTTTGAACTGAATGATAACAGTGACACAAGTTATCAAAATCTCTGAGATGCAGCCAAATCATTGCTAAAAGGAAAGTTCATAACATTAAATGCCTACATCAAAAAGTCTGAAAGAGCATGAATAGACAATCTAAGGTCACTCCTCAAGGAACTAGAGAAACAAGAACAAACAAACCCAAACCTAGCAGAAGAAAAGAAAGAAACAAAGATCAGAGCAGAACTAAATGAAATTCAAACAAAAAAATACAAAAGACTTATGAAACAAAAAGCTGGTTCTTTGAAAAGATGAACAAGATTGATTGACCATTAGTGAGAGTAGCCAAGAAAAGAAGAGAGAAGATCCAAATAAGCTCAATTAGAAACAAAACAGGAGATATTACAACTGATAACACAGAAATACAAAAGATCATTCAAGGCTACTATGAACACTTTTCCATGCACGAACTAGAAAGTCTGGAGGAGAGGGATAAATTCCTGGAAATATAAAACCCTCCTAGATTAAATGAGGAAGAAATAGAAACTCTGAACAGACCAAGTAAAAGTAATGAGACTGAAACAGTAATAAAAAAATTACCAACAAAAAGGTTCAGGACCAGATGGATTCACAACTGAATTCTATCAGATATTCAAGGAAGAATTGGTACCAATTTTACTGAAACTATTCCAAAAGATAGAGGAAAGAGAGAATCCTCCCTAAATCATTCTGTGAAGCCAGTATCACCCTAATACCAAAATCAGGAAGAGACATTAAAAAAGGAGAAAACTACAGACCAATATCCCTGATGAACATAGATGCAAAAATCCTCAACAAAATAGTGCTAACCAAATCCAACACCATATCAAAAAGATAATACACCATGATCAGTGGGTTTCATACCAAGGATGCAGGTTTGGTTTAACATACACAAGTCAATAAATGTGATACATCACATAAACAGAATTAAAAGCAAAATCATATCTCAATAGATGGAGAAAAAATATTTGACAAAATCCAGTATCCCGTTATGATTAAAACCCTCAGTGAAATCGGCATGGAAGGGATATACCTCAAGGTAATAAAAGCCATCTATGACAAACCCACAACCAACATTATACTGAATGGGGAGAAGTTGAAAGCATTCCTGCTGAGAACTAGAACAAGACAAGGATGCCCACTTTCACCACTGCTATTCAACAGTGTACTGGAAGTCCTAACCAGAGCAACCAGAAAAAAGAAATAAATAAAGGGCATCTAAATTGGTGAAGGGGAAGTCAAACTGTTGCTGTTCACCGATGATAGGATTGTATACCTAGAAAACCCTAAAGACCCATCCAAAAAGTTCCTAGATCTGATAAATGAATTCAGTAAAGTTTCAGGATACAAAATCAATGTATACAAATCCATAGCACTGCTATACACCACCACCAACCAAGCTGAGAATCAAATCAAGAACTCAAATCCTTTTATAATAGCTGCAAAAAAAAAAAAAAAAAAAAAAAAAAAAAACCACAAAAAAACAAAAACCAACAAACAAAAAACAAACAAAAAACAAACGGAGGAATATACCTAACTAAGGAGGTGAAAGACCTCTACAAGGAAAACTATAAAACACTGCTGAAAGAAATCATAGATGACACAAACAAATGGAAACACATCCCATGCTCATGGATGGTTAGAATCAATATTGTAGAAATGACCATACTGCCAAAAGCAATCTACAAATTCAATGCAATTCCCATCAAAATACCATCATCATTCTTCACAGAACTAGAAAAAACAATCCTAAAATTCACATGAAGCCAAAAAAGAGCCCACATAACCAAAACAAGACTAAGCAAAAAGAACAAATCCGGAGGCATCACATTACAGAACTTCAAACTATACTACAAGTCTATCACCACCAAAACAGCATTATATTGGTATAAAAATAGGCACATAGACCAATGGAACAGAATAGAGAATCCAGAAATAAAGCCAAATATTTACAACCAACTGATCTTCAACAAAGCAAGAGCATAAAGTGGGGAAAGAATATCCTATTCAACAAACAATGGTGGTATAATTGGCAAGCCGCATGCAGAAGAATGAAACTCGGTCCTCATCTCTCACCTTATACAAAAATCAACTCAAGATGAATCAAATAATTAAATCTAAAACCTGAAATCATAAAAATTCTAGATGATAACATAGAAAAAATCTCTTCTAAACATTGGTTTAGGCAAAGAGTTCATAACCAAGAGCCCCAAAGCAAACACAACAAAAACAAAGATAAATATATGGCACCTAATTAAACTAAAAAGCTTCTGCACAGCAAAGAAGGAATCAGCAGAATAAACAGACAACCCACAGAGTGGGAGAAAATATTCACAAACTATGCATCCAACCAAAGACTAATATCCAGAATCCACAAAGAACTCAAACAAATCAGCAAGAAAAAAGCAAACAATTTCATCAAAAAGTAGGCAAAGACATGAATAGACAACTCTCTCTCTCTCTCTCTCTCTCTCTCTCTCTCTTTTTGAGACAGAGTTTCTCTCTTGTTGCCCAGGCTGGAGTGCAATGGCACGATCTTGGCTCACTGCAACCTTCGCCTCCTGGGCTCAAGCAATTTCTCCTGCCTCAGCCTCCCAAGTAGTTGGTATTACAGGCACATGCCACCATGCCCGGCTAATTTTTGTATTTTTAGTAGACACAGGGATTCACCATGTTGGCCAGGCTGGTCTCGAACTCCTGACCTTAGGTGATCTGTCTGCCTTGGCCTCCCAAAGTGTGGATTACAGGCGTGAGCCACCACGCTGGGATGAATAGACAATTCTCAAAAGAAGATATACAAACGGCTAACAGACATATGAAAAAATGCTCAACATCACTAAATGGAAATGGAAATCAAAACCATGATGAGATGCCACCTTACCCCTGCAAGAATAGCCATAATTAAAAAATAAAAAAATAACAAATGTTGACATGGATATAGTAAAAAGGGAACACTTTTATATTGTTCATAGGACTGTAAACTAGTACAAGCACTATGGAAAACACTATGGGAATTCCTTAAAGAACTAAAAGTAGAACTACCATTTGATCCAGCAATCCCACAACTGGGTATCTACCCAGAGAAAAATAAATCATCAGATGAAAACAAAAGTCTTACATACATATGTTTGTAGCAGCATAATTTGTGATTGCAAAAATATGGAACAAGCCTACATACCCATCAACCAATGAGTGGATAAAGAAAATATGATATATATACACCATAGAATACTACTCAGCCATAAAAAGGAATGAAATAATGGCACTGGCAGGAACTTGGGTGGAATTGGACATCATTATTCCAAGTGAAGTAACTCAGGAATGGAAAACCAAACATTGTGTATTCTCACTTATGAGTAGGAGCTAAGATATGAGGATTCAAAGGCATACAGAATGATATAATGGACTTTGGGGACTCATGGGGAAGGGTTGGAGGGGAGTGAGGGATAAAAGACTATACATTGGGTACAGTGTGCACTGCTGGGGTGATGGGTATACCAGAATCTCAGAAATCGCCACTAAAGAACTTTTCCATGCAAGCAAACATCTCCTGTTCCCCAAAAACTATTTAAATGAGAAAATAAAATAGATTAAAAAAGATGTGGTCTTCATGGTTCAGGCTTTCCCTGCCCTCTTGTTTCTTTGTTTGTAGGCCTCCTTGCTTGCTTGTTTTGGTTGCTGCCCTCGTTGCTATCAGTACTATCATCTCCAATCCTTGTTCCATTCCCCTAGAACTCCGAGTGCAATGCCTACTATGGGGTACCCTCAGCAGAAGGGATGGCAAAACAAGCCAACAAACAAACAGCCTCAAGTGAGCATGAGTATAACTTCAGTAAAACACTGTGCATGTGGCCCCTTCCAAGTGCTGGCAGACCACTGTGCCTGTGGACAGCCCACCCCAAATGAAGAATCAGGGGAGAAGGCCATGTCAAAGGCCAAATAGAGCACTTGAATCTCTCAAGTTGCCTGCTGGGCCCCACTTCCAAGTGTACTTTACTGCCTTTTGTTCCTGCTCTAAAACCTTTCAGTAAACTTTCACTCCTGCTCTAAAACTTGCTTTAGTCTCTTCCTCTGCCTTATGCCTCTTGGTCAAATTCTTTCTTCTAAGGAAGCAATAATTGAGGTTGCAGCAGATTCGTATGCAGATGCTAACAAATCTAATTTTTTACAGTTACTTTGGGTTTTCTATATAGACAATCATTTTATCTGAGAAAATGAGCTCTTTCCTTCTTCTTACTCCTGGCTTATACTGAGTCCTCTAATTCAGTGTAGCTGAGAAATAGTAATATTAGGGATAAAATATCCTTGTTTTATTTCTGATTCAAAAAAAGGAACTTCTGTTGCATTATTAACTGTAATGTTTACTGTAGATTTTGAAAGCACACTTTGTCAGGTTAAATAAATTCCCTTCTATTACCAATTTGCTGAGAATAGTATGAATGAATTATGAATGAATGTTGAACATGATCAAATGAATTTTTCTGCATCAATTAAGATGATCATGTTTATCTTTTACTTTTTTATTACAGAGATTTTCAAACATACACAAAACTAGAGAGAATGTTATAATGAATCCTCATAACCCATCACCCAACTTCACTAATTATCAATTTTCTGCCATTCTTGTGTCATCTCTTCCCCATACTTTTTTTTTTGGGGAGGGGGGAGTATTTGAAAGTAATTTCCAGGCATCTTATTATTTAATCTGTAAATATAGTACAAAACTATTTACCTCTAACAGATAAAGATTTTTCAGAAGCTTAGTCACAATACCCATGACCACACCATGATAACACCCCCCAAATAATAATATTAATCTATTATAACTTTATAATTTCATAATCATCTTATAATTTCATAATCATTCATATAATTTCATAATCATAATCATCTATATTGAAATATTAATACTACTTATTTGATGAGAAATGGAGTCATTTGAAGTATAGAATTGCCTTTTATATTTATTTGACTTTATTTTTAAACTGTGATTTTATATGTTACGTATTATTCCATTCCCTTTTTTTTTCCTGAAAATGAGCAATTAGTACTGTGGATTTGATTACATTTAGGTTTTTCATTCATTTTTTTTTTTCGAGACAGGTATTTCTCACTATTTTGCTCAGGTTGGCCTCAAAAGCCTGGGCTGAAGTGATCCTTCCTCCTCAGCCTCCCAAGTAGCTGGGACTCCAGGCACGTGCCACTGCACCCAGCTATAAAAATTTTAAATATGTATTTATTTGGCAAAAGTACTGTATGGGTGGTGCTGTGTATTTCCCATTGAATCACATCAGGAAACACATAAAATCTATTTTTTTAACTTTCAGTGATCTTAATACTGATCAGCTTGTTCAGGTGGTTTCAGCCTGATCCTTCCATTATAAAGTCTTTCATTCATCTTTCACCCACTGCTTTGGAAGCCATTGATGATCATTATCTGTATCTATGATTTCATTACATGTTGCAAAATAGTGGTTTTCCTAAATCATTAACCCTTCTTACACTTATTAGGTGTGATTCTTCGACAAAGAATTTTCATCAATTATTTGGTTACCCCAAAATATAGTCTGAATAAGAAAGGCAGGATAAATGCTTGATTCTTTCCTTTTGTGTGTCATTTCAGAATAAGTTGGTACCCCAGCAACCCCAAAGATATCCATTGATGGCTTTGTAAAATTATCATTATGGATCAGTGAATTTTTATATCTTGTATGTGTTAAAAATATATATGTACACATTTGGTATGTTTCAATCTGTCACAATTATCATTATTTTTGATGCTCACTTGATGCCATCTTTGGCCAGTGGGTGCTCCTTCAAGTTGGCTCCAATGTGCTATTGATGGGCCCCAGTAGTCTTTGATAAATTCTTTGATTTCTGTTATGACAAGATGTACTAGGTTCCTGTATGTTTCCTTCCCCATATGTGGGCTAGTCATTTGTCCAAAGAGCTTTTGTTTCCTTTAAAGAATAATGGTTTTAGAAAGCATAATTTTGGGGCTAGGGGTGTGCCTGTTGCTTCTACATCTTTTCAAAATAACAATACCAATATTGCAACCAGCCACATGACCACTGAATATATTATTGATTCCTTTTGGTTTGTTTTGACCTTATGATCCCTTCTAGGGATGTACAATCAAAATACTGTATATTAAGTCACTTGAAATAATTTTCTGTATGGTTATGGTACTAACTTGATATAGAGTTAGGTTCCTTTGTTTCAGTTTTTAATTTTTAGGGATTGCTTTTTCATCTTGATTCCATTTTGTGATTCAATTATGTAAAAACAATTTCATGATTTTAAAGTCAAGCCCTAAAACAAGGTATGTTCAGAGAGGTATAACTTCCACCCTGTCCCAGTCCATCTGTGCTCTTCCTCCTCTTTTATATCATCATTTATTATTAGTTTTTGGTTTGATTGCTCATTGCTTCAGTAATTTCCAACACTAGCTACCCAGAGTTAGGCCAAACTTTATCAATTAAAAGGACAGTCCTCCACCAGGCTCTCTTTACTTCAGAAGCCAGCCACAGGTTTATGAGGTTTCCAGGGCCACCCTCATTTCTGAGCAACTGGCTACAAATTTAGCTCACTACCTCCTCAGGTTTGATAATTTGCTAGAGTGACTCACAGAACTCAGGAGAGCGTTATAGTTACATTTACAGTTTTATTATAGCAAAAAGGATGCAAATCAGAAATAGCCAAAAGAATAGTCACACAGGGCAAAGTCTAGAAGGGTCCCTAATACCAAGCTTCCAGTGTCCTTTGCCTGTGGAGTCAGGATGTCACCCTCCCAGCACGCTGATGTGTAACAATATGCACAGAGGATTGCCAATCAGGGAAGCATAACTGAGTTTAGTGTCCAGAGTTTTTCTTGGGGTTTCATTATGTGGGCATGATTGACTGAATCATTGGCCAGGCAATTGAACTTAATCACTTAATCTCTATTTCCCCTTCCCTTCCCTGGAGGTCAGGCTGATATCACCTGGTTCAAAGTGTTAACCTTTTAATCACATGGTTGGTCTTTTGGCATGGCTAGCCCCCATGTTGAGCCAACTTAGCATAAACTATCTAGTGAATCACCATGTGTTATCTGATTAGCACAAGCTCAGGGGTGATCTCAGGGGGCACACTATGAATAACAAAGATACTCTTATCACTCTGGAAATTTTAAAGATTTAGAAGCTACCTCTCAGGGACCAGGGACAAAGGCCAGCTGAATTCTTTTTTTCTCTCTCTCTTTTTTTTTTCTTGAGACAGAGCCTTGCTCTGTTGCCCAGGCCAGAGTGAGGTGGTCAGATCTTGGCTCACTGCAACCTCCACTTCCCAGGTTCAAGTGATCCTCCCACTTCAGCCTCCTGAGTAGCTGGGACTACAGGTGCATGCCAGCTAATTTTTCTATTTTTATAGAGATGGGGTTTCACCATATTGTTCAGGCTGGTCTTGAACTCCTGAGGTCAAGTGATCTTCCCAAGTCAGCCTCCCAAAGTGCTGGAATTACAGATGTGAGCTTGTATTAGTCTGTTCTCATGCTGCTGATAAAGACATACCTGAGATTGGGCAATTTACAAAAGAAAAAGGTTTATTGGACTTACAGTTCCACATGGCTGGGGAGACCTCACAATCATGGTGGAAGGTGAAAGGCATGTCCTACATGGCAGCAGACAAAAGAAGAGAGCTTGTGCAGGGAAACTCCCCTTTTTAAAACCATCAGATCTCATGAGACTTATTCACTATTATGAGAACAGCATGGGAAAGACCAGTTCCCATGATTCAATTACCTCCCACCGGGTCCCTCCCACAACATATGGGAATTCAAAGTGAGATTTGGGTGGAGACACAGCCAAACCATATCACTGTGCTCCCAGCCCCTCCCAAATCTCATGTTCTCACATTTCAAAACCAACCATGCCTTCCTAACAGTCCCCCAGAGTCTTAACTCATTTCAGCATTAACTCAAAAGTCCAAAGTCCAAAGTCTTATCTGAGACAAGGCAAGTCCCATCCACCTATGAGCCTGTAAAATCAAAAGGAAGTTAGTTACTTCCTAGATACAGTGGGGGTACAGGCATTGGGTAAATACAGCCATTCCAAATGAGAGAAATTGGCCAAAACAAAGGGGCTACAGGCCCCGTGCAATTCTGAAATCCAGCAGGGTAGTCAAATCTTGGTTTCAAAATGATCTCCTTTGATTCCATTTCTCACATCCAAGTAACACTGTTGCAAGAGATGGGTTCCCATGGTCTTGGACAACTCCACCCTATGGCTTTGCAGGGTACAGCCTCCCTCCCAGCTGTTTTCACAGATTGGCATTGAGTGTCTGTGACTTTTCTAGGTGCATGGTGCAAGCTCTCAGTGGATCTACCATTCTGGGGTCTAGAGGACAGTGGCCCTCTTCTCATAGCTCCACTAGATAGTGCCCCTGTGGGGACTCTGTGTTGGGACTCTGACCCCACATTTTCCTTCTGCACTGCCCTAGCAGAGGTTCTCCATGAGAGCCCTACCCCTGCAGCAAACTTCTGCCTGAACATATAGGCATCAGATCTGACTGGGCACAGTGGCTCACATCTGTAATCCCAGCACTTTCGGAGGCAGAGGTTGGTGGATCACCTGAGGTCAGGAGTTCGAGACCAGCCTCACCAATATGGAGAAACCCCGTCTCTACTAAAAATACAAAAACTAGCCAGGTATGGTGGCACACATCTGTAATCCCAGCTACTCGGGAGACTGAGGCAGGAGAATCACTTGAACCCAGGAGGTGGAGGCTGCAGTGGGCCGAGATTGTGCCACTGTATTGCAGCCTGGACAACAGAGTGAGACTCTGTCTCAAAAAAACAAAACAAACAAACAAAAACAAAAACAAACCAAAAAACCATCGGCTCTCATGAGACTTACTCACTATCATGAGAACAGCATGGGAAAGACCTGCCCCATTATTCAATGACTTCCCACAGGGTACCTCCTATAACACGTGGGAATTCAAGATGAGATTTGGGTGGCGACACAGCCAAACCAAATCAGAGCCACTGCACCTGGCCAGGATTCTTTGTTATATAGAAATTGTTCTTTTATTTTTAAAAATGTAGGAAAATATGCATTATACTTTTTCTTTAATATGTTAATTAAATACATTATATTAAGGGATTTTTTTTACAGTAAACATACTTTGAATTCCTAAGATAAACTTGACTTGGTAATGAATACATTGTATTTTTCACAGATTGTTGGATTCAGTTTGCCAATATTTTATGATTTTTGTATCTATGTTAATGAGTGAGATTGGCCTGCAGTTTTTCTTATTTTATCCTTTTATGCCTTGATATCAAGGTTATGATTGCTTGAAAGAATAAAGGTGGGTAGTTTGAAGTATCTGTTTCTTAGAAGTTTGGTAGAACTCACTTGCATATCTGTCTGGTTTAGCCTGATGTTTAATTTTTGGAAAGGATTTTAAAATGTTTTAAACTATTTAACACACTTTCTTTAATGACTATAAATCAATTTAAGTTTTCTTGCTGAGTAATTTTGAAACCACATTTGTAAAAATTATGACAGTGAGAAATCCGATATAGCTGACTCCACCGTTCTTCCAATCTCACAAGCTAACTGCCTTTGTTAACTTTGAAACAAAGATGATAACAGTCCCTTAATGAAACTAACTCCCTCCTTGCTCAGGGACCAAAACCATCTTTGTAAGAAGAGTGAAAAGTCACAAGATTAAGATTATGGGTAGGGGTCTGAATCTGCTAAAATATGAGTATAGTTAAATGATAACAAGTCATTATTCCCTAGCCTGCCTTTCTATACTCATTTACTGCTCTCGAGTTCACAAGATTTATAACTTCCCCAATTGCTCCTCTAGATAACATCATTATTGTCAAAACCTAAGAGTGGTGTTTTCTAGACCCTGCATTCTGATGGACCAGCTGATGTGCTATGTGGACTGATAATGCATACCAATAAACCGGCTCATCTGGTCTTGTGGTCCCACTCAGGAACTGACTCAGTGCAAGAACAGCTTTAACCCAACCAATCATGTTCCCCATTTCCTAGCCCCCTGCCTGCCAAACTATTCTTGAAAAACCCTAGCCTCTGAACTTTGAAGAAGGGCTGATTTGAGTGATAAGCTCCTGTTCTTCCTGTTGGCTAGCCTCGTGATTATCAAACTCTTTATTGCGATATGACTGTTTCAGTGAATTAGCCCTAACTGTGCAGCATGCAAGAAGAACCCATCAGGTGATTGCAGTTTTATTAAGTTAGATTTTTCTGGGAATATCTATTTTTTATATTTTAAAATTTACTGATACAATATTGTTCACAATGTTCCCTTCCGTTCCCTTTCCTTCCCTTCCCTTCCCTTCCCTTCTCTCTCTCTCTCCCCCTCTCTCTCCCTCTCCTTCCCTTCTCCTTCCTTCCTTCCTTCCCTCCCTCCCTCCCTCCTTCCTTCCTTCCTCCCTTCCTCCCTTCCTCTCTCCCTCCCTCCCTCCCTCCCTTCCTTCCTTCCTTCCTTCCTTCCTTCCTTCCTTCCTTCCTTCCTTCCTCCCTCCCTCCCTCCCTCCCTCCCTTCCTTCCTGTCTCTCTCTTTCTTTTCTTTTCTTTCCCTTTCTTTCTTTCTCTTTCTTGACAGTCTGGCTCTGTTGCCCATGCTGGAGTGCAGTGGCACAATCTCAGTTCTCTGGCATCTCCATCCCCTGCCCCAGCCTCCTAAGGAGCCAGGGCTACAGGCATGCACCACCACACCCGGCTAATTTTTTTTCTTTATATTTTTATCCTATAAGCTTTTTTTTTTTTTTAAATTATACTTTAAATTCTGGGGTACATGTGCAGAACATGTGGGTTTGTTACATAGGTATACATGTGCCTTGGTGATTTGCTGCACCCATCAACCCATTGTCTACATTAGGTATTTCTCTAATGCTATCCCTCCCCTAGACCCCACCCCTGGACAAGCCCCATGTGTGATGTTCCCCTCCCTGTGCACATGTGTTCTCATTGTTCAACTCCCACTTATGAGTGAGAACATGTGTTTGCTTTTCTGTTCTTGTGTTTGCTGAGAATGATGGTCTCCAGCTTCATCCATGTCCCTGCAAAGCATGTGAACTCATCCTTTTTTTATGGGTGTGTAGTATTCTATGGTGTATATGTGCCACATTTTCTTTATCCAATCTGTCATTGATGCGAATTTGGGTTGGCTCCAAGTCTTTGCTATTGTAAATAGTGCTGCAGTAAACATACGTGTCCATGTGTCTTTATAGCAGAATGATTTATAATCCTTTGGGTATATACCCAGTAATGGGATGGCTGGGTCAAATGGTATTTCTAGTTCTAGATCCTTGAGGAATCACCACAGTCTTCCACAATGGTTGAACTAATTTACATTCCCACCAACAATGTAAAAGTGTTCCTATTTCTCAACATCCTCTCCAGCATCTGTTGTTTCCTGACTTTTTAATGATCGCTATTCTAATTGGTGTGAGATGGTATCTCATTGTGGTTTTGATTTGCATTTCTGTAATGACTAGTGATGATGAGCTTTTCTTCATATGTTTGTTGACCGCATAAATATCTTCTTTTGAGAAGTGTCTGTTCATATCCTTTGCCCACTTTTTGATGGGGTTATTTTTTTCTTGTAAATTTAAGTTCCCTGCAGATTCTGGATATTAGTCCTTTGTCAGATGGATAGGTTGCAAAAATTTTCTCCCAAACTGTAGGTTGCCTGTTTATTCTGATGACAGTTTCTTTTGCTGTGCAGAAGCTCTTTAGTTTGATTAGATCCCATTTGTCTATTTTGGCTTTTGTTGCCATTGCTTTTGGTGTTTAGTCTTTGCCCATGCCTATGTCCTGAATGGTATTGCCTAGGTTTTCTTCTAGAGTTTTTATGGTTTTAGGTCTTAAATTTAAATCTTTAATCTATCTTGAGTTAATTTTTGTATGAGGTGTAAGGAAGGGATCCAGTTTCAGCTTTCTGCATATGGCTAGCCAGTTTTCCCAACACCATTTATTAAATAGGGACTCCTTTCCCCATTGCTTGTTTTTGTTAGGTTTGTCAAAGATCAGATGGTTGTAGATGTGTGGCATTATTTCTGAGGCCTCTGTTCTGTTCCATTGGTCTATATATCTGTTTTGGTTCCAGTACCATGCTGTTTTGGTGACTGTAGCCTTGTAGTATAGTTTGAAGTCAGGTAGCATGATGCCTCCTGGTTTGTTACTTTTGCTTAGGATTGTCTTGGCTATGCAGGCTCTTTTTTGTTTCCATATGAAATTTAAAGTAGTTTTTTATTCTGTGAATAAAGTCAATGGTAGCTTGATGGGGATAGCATTGAATCTGTAAATTACTTTGGGTAGTATGGCCATTTTCACGATATTGATTTTTCCTATCCATGAGCATGGAACGTTTTTCCATTTGTTTGTGTCCTCTCTTATTTCGTTGAGCAGTGGTTTGTAGTTCTCCTTGAAGAGGTCCTTCACATCCCTGTAAGTTGTATTCCTAGGCATTTTTTCCTCTTTGTAGCAATTGTGAATAGGAGTTCACACTGACACACACATATATACACACATACATATATATGTGTGTGTGTGTGTGTGTGTGTGTATATATATATATATTTTTTAGACGGATTCTCACTCTGTGGCCCAGACTGGGAGTGCAATGGTGTGATCTCAGCTCACTGCAACCTCTGCCTCACAGGTTCAAGGGATTCTCCTGCCTCAGCCTCCCAAGTAGCTGGGATTACAGGCACCCACTACCACTCCTGGCTAATTTTTGTATTTTTAGTAGAGATGGAGTTTCGCCGTGTTAGCCAGGCTGGTTTCCAACTCTTGACCTCAAGTAATCTTCCTGCCTCGGCCTCCCAAAGTTCTGGGATTACAGGCATGAGCCACTGCACCTGGCCCTACAATATTTTCTTATCCCTTTATTCTTAAAGCTTATTTACATTTTTATATTGAAGTAATTTCAAACTTACAGAAAAATTATAAGAATCATAGTAAATCTTGTATATCTTTTAACCAGATTCACCCATTGTTAATATTTTGCCATATTTGCTTTATCATTCATCTTTATATCATATATATGAAATATATGATATGTACATATATCATATATTTCATATATGTGATATATGTACATATCATATATAACATATTGAATATGTCATATATATGAAATGTATATGATATAAATGTATATATCATATATGAAATGTATATGATATAAATATATATATTTCACAGGAAATATATATATTTGACACACACACACATATATATATTTCTTTTCCCCCGAATCATCTGAGAATAAGTTAGAGACATTATGCTCCTTCAAACCTTAGTAATTCAGTATTTATTTCCTAAGAACAAGATAACTCTTTTATATAATCACAGTATAATTAATAAAGTAAAGAAACTTGATGTTTAAGCATTAAACAATTTGACATATAGTCCACATTCCGCTTTTGCTAGTTGTTCAATAATGCTTTTCATTGTTTCTTCTGGTGCAAGAAGAAGGTTGCATTTAGTTGTCATCGCTCTTAGTCTTTAGATTTCCTTCAATCTGGAATAGTTCCTCAGAGATTCCTTGGTCTTACACAACGTTTATATCTTAGACAGTACAAGATAGTTATTTTGTAGAAGTTGCTCATCTTGAATTTGTCTCGTGTTTCTGCTGGTCAGATTTAGTCTATGCATTTTTTTGGTAAAAGTACTACATAAGTGATACGTTTGCTTCTCAGTGCATAATGGTAGGAGTCAACTGATGATGATTTGGGATTCTAACTTTAATCACTTGGTTAAGATGGTGTCCAATAGTTTTCTCCATAGTAAAGTTACTATTTTACTTTCTGTAATAAATAAGTAATTTGGGGGAGGTACTTTGAAATAGTGGACAAACTTTTACAAATGCATATTCATTATTGATTCTTGCCTGCATCAACCATCATTATGATGTTTTCAAAATAATGATTTTCTTATACCTTCATTCCTTCTATATTTATAAGTTGACATTCTCATTTCTAGTAAGGATGAATTGTAATGTCCTCCAGGGTGGAAGAGACCTGGGGTAATAAACTTGCCACTGAGTGGCTGCTTTATGTCTTCAAGTGATTGTACCGTATCAAGCACTCAGTACTGGTGACTGTTGCTAATGGTCAGGCATTCAGTAATGGTGGTAGCTAGATCAGCCCATCATTTCAGGCCGTCACGACTAATCCATTCATTCATGGGCCCTTTGTAAGGATTGAGATGGCTGAGGACAGGGGCTGACAGGCATTCATTAGATCGGTCATCCTGTCCATATGCTTATTCAGTGCATCTTCTGCTACACATGCTTTCTGGTGGGTACTAGTGTGAGACAAAAAGATTAACACATAATGTGCCATTCTGATAGCTCCAGCCACATGCCTCTTCCTCAGACATGCTTGGTTTTAATCTTCTAGTGTTGTTCCCTTAAGGCCCTTGATTAAGCAACCAAGCCATTCTCCACCACCTAGAAGACTGTGTATATTCTTACTTTGGGCCACTTCTCCCTAGACAGAAAGCAGATGACCACAGGACTTGAATTAGCACCCCGGGTTATTTTGGGTGTATCTTTAGTGCAGTAACAGTCCATCTTTTTAGCTCACACCAACATATCTTGCTAGCCTAATCATTATAAAGCCCTTTTGCTGCTCCTTTTCTATTCTGTCAACTGTCTGTGGAGAAATTCCCAAGGGGCCATAAGTATTGTGTCTGGAATTGGTTCCTTCTGGTGGGTTTTTGGTCTCACTGACTTCAAGAATGAAGCCGCGGACTCTCGCAGTGAGTGTTACAGTTCTTAAAGATGATGTGTCCAGAGTTTGTTCCTTCAGATGTTCAGATGTGTCTGGAGTTTCTTCCTTCTGCTGGGTTCCTGGTCACGCTGACTTCAGGAGTGAAGTTGCAGACCTTCGCAGTGAATGTTACAGCTCTTAAAGGTGGCATGTCCAGAGTTGTTTGTTCCTCCCGGTGGGTTTGTGGTCTCACTGGCTTCAGGAGTGAAGCTGCAGACCTTCGCGGTAAGTGTTACAGCTCATAAAGGTAGTGCGGACCCGAAGAGTGAGCAGCAGCAAGATTTATTTTGAAGAGTGAAAGAACAAAGCTTCCACAGTGTGGAAGGGGACCTGAGTGGGTTGCCATGGCTGGCCTGGGTGGCCAGCTTTTATTCCCTTATTTAGCCCTGCCCATGTCCTGCTGATTGGTCCATTTTACAGGGCTCTGGTTGGCCCATTTTACATTTTGGTCCGTTTTTACAGAGTGCTGATCGGTACGTTTACAAACCTTTAGCTAGACACAGAGTGCTGATTGGTGCATTTTTACAGAGTGCTGATTGGTGC